>NC_135880.1:55685549-55880549 GCF_964194155.1 Cetorhinus maximus
AATGTCATGTACCCTTCAATATTAAGAACCCAGATTTTTCGACCTACAGCTGCGTCTCTGTAATTGCTATCAGGTCACGTTTATTTACTTCAATGTGGGCCATCAATTCATTTACTTTATAATGAAGGCTACATGCATTCAGATAGAGAGCCTTCAGTTTTGTCTTTTTGTTACCTTTATAACATCTAGTCTTGACTTGATGTATTATTGGGTTTTTTCTCTCTGTCCCTTCCTGCCATTCCCTGACCCTCATTTCTCATATTAGTATTTTGCTCCCCTGTCTTGACTCTACACCTTGAATTGCTACCTCTACCCAAGCTTGAACCCTCACCCCTCTTGTTTAGTTTAAAGCCCTCTCTACTTCCCTAGTTATGCAATTTGCGAGGACACTCGTCCCAGCATGGTTCAGGTGTAAACTGTCCCTACGGTACAGCCCCCACTTTCACCAGTATTGATGCCAGTGCCCCACAAACTAGAACCCACTTCTCCCACACCAGTCTTTGATCCGTGCATTTGTCTCTTTAATCTTATTTGCCCTATGCCAATAATAATCCAGAGATTATTACCTTTGAGGTCCTGCTTCTTAATTTGGTGCCTAGCTCCTCCTACTGACTTTGCAGAATCTCTTTCCTAGTTCTACCTATGTCATTGGTACCTACATGGACCACAACAACTTGATCCTTCCCCTCCCACTGCAAGTTCCTCTCCAGCCCTGAGCAGAAGTCCCGAACCCTGGCACTGGGCAGGCAACATGGCACCTGGACTCGCGCTCTTTGCTGCAGAGAACAGTGTCAATTCCCTTCACTATATTATCCCCTACTACCACTACATTCCTTTGTGCTCCCTCTGCTTGAACAGCTTCCTGTACCATAGTGCCATGGCCAACCAGCTCATCCACCTTGCAGACTTTGTTTTCATCCACACAGGTTGTGAGCACCTCAAACCTGTTTGACAATTGCAAACCCCTACTGTCTGCCTGGTCTCATTACCTGACTCACTGACAGTCACATCCTCCTGTCCCTCACTGCTGACCAAAACAGATGGCCCTCTTCTAAGACAAGGCTGAAGTATTTGCAACTATCTTAATCCAGAAGTGCTGAGTGGATGACCTATCTCAACCCTGAGAAGATGCCTGTCTTCAGCTAATTCAATTCACTCCATGTGATACTAAGAAATGGTTGAAGGCACTGGATACTGCAAAGGCTATGGGCCTAAACGACTTCCCGGTAGCAGTGCTAAAGCTCCTGAATTAGTTGTGCTGCTAGCCAAGCTGTTCCAGTACAGCTACAGCACAGGCATCCACCTGACAATGTGGAAAATTACCAAGGCATGTCCTGTCCACAAAAAGCAGGACAAATCCAACACAGCCAGTTACTGCCCCATCAGTCTACTCTCGCTCATTAGCAAAGCGATGGATCACAGTGCTATCATACAGCACTTACTCAGTAATAACCTGCTCATTTCAAGCACAAAGGAAGATGGTTGTGGATGTTGAAGGCCAAATATCTCAGCCACAGGAACTCCTCAGGGCAGTGTCCTAGGCCCAACCATCTTCAGCTGTTCCATCAATGACCTTCCCTCCATCATAAGTTCAGAAGTAGGGATGTTTGCTGATAATTGCACAGTTTTACGTACCATCCACGACTCCTCAGATACTGAAGCAGTCCGTATCTGTATGCAGCAACATTCAGCCTTAGACTGAAAAGTCGCAAGTAATAATCATGCCCAAAATTGCCAGCAATGACCATCTCCAACAAGAGTGAATGTAATCATCTCCCCTTGACATTCAAACGTATTACCTTTGCTGAATGTCCCACCAGCAATAGTCTGGGGTTTCCCATTGATGGGAAACTGTACTGGACCAGTTGTGGCTGAGGTCAGCAGTTGGGAATTCTGTGATGGGAACCCAGCTCCTGACTCCGCAAAAACTGCGCACCATCTTCAAGGCACAAATCAGGAGTGCGATGGAATACTCTACACTTGCCTGGATGTGTGCAGCTCCAACAACACTCAAGAAACTCAATGCCATTCAGGACAAAGCAGCCCACTTGGCTGGCACTTCATTCATCACCTTAAACATTTATTCCTTCCACCACCGATGCACAGTGGCAGCAATGTGTACCATATACAAGATGCACTGCAGCAAGTCACTAAAGCTCCTTCGCCAGCACCTTCCAAACCTGTGATCTCTACTACCTAGAATGACAAGGGCAGCAGATCCATGGGAAGACCACCAACTGCAAGTTCCTCGCTAAGCCACACACCATGCTGACTTGGAGCTATAGCACTGTTCCTTGACTGTCACTGGGTCAAAAGCATCACTACCTTCTCAAGATCACTTAAGGATGAACAACAAATGCTGCTTTGCCAGTGACACTAACATCCCATGAAATAATAAAATAAAATTAAGACAAGTGACCTAAAGCTTTGTCAGACAGGTTGGTTTTAAGGGGCAACTTAAAGGAAGAACATTGGAACAAAGAAACTTAGGAGGAGGGAGATTTAGAGAGGTAGGGAGCTTTATGGAGGGAATTTTAGAGCTCAGGACCTAGATAGCTGAACGTTGGGCTGCCAATGGAGGAGTGATGAAAATTGAGGATTTACAAGAGGCCAGAAATAGAAGAGTGCAGAGATTTCCAAGGGTTATAGGGCCGAAGAAACTTCAGGATACAGAAGGGGTAAGGTCATGAGCTGATTTGAAAACAAGGATGAGAATTTTAAAATCAAATTGTTGCTGGATTGGGAGCCAATATAGACCAGCAAGCACAAGGTGGTAGGTGAATGAGAATTGTTTTGATACAGTGGGACATGAACAGCTGAGTTTTACATGAGCTCAGGTTTGCAGACTGTGCAATGTGAGAAGCCAGACAGAAGAAAATTGGAATAGTCCAGCCTAGAGATAAGAAAGGCATGGTTAAGAATTTCAGCAGAAGATGAGCTGAGGTGGGGTGGAGATGAGTAATGCGGGTGATGAAGAAGAAATGGATTATTAACCAGCTTGATTGAAAGGGATGATGATGACTGGTTAATTATAAACATGGATTCAGAAAGAGAAATCTCCATCTCACTATACTTCCATGCCTTCTTTCAGGAAGTAACAGCTCAAGTGAACTGTGGAAAACCCTACTGACTTACAAAAGGCTTTAGACAAAGTCCCACACAAAACAATATGAATTAAGCTGGAAGTACTAGGGATTCAAGATAAACCTTGAGAGTGCATAAGAAGCTGGCTGATGGATAGAAAACAATGATTATTCATAAGAGTAGTTATCTCAGCAAGAGGGAATATTGGGCAGAATTTTCTCAAATCTAATGTTGTCCTGCTGTCAGAATCAAAAGTGGGTTGCGAGCCCCTGTGGGCAGATAACAGGGCTCTGGACAGGATATTCTGTCCACTGAAGACAGAGCTCTGCCTCTCAGAGGTGCCAGCCAAATAAGATGGCCTGCAGCTCAGCAGCTTTGGCAGTGCCACCAAGAGCAGTTGCCACTATTGAGGCTGCAGGGAGAGGAAGAGGGCACCTCCATGTTAAGATGCCCTCAAAGAGCAGGTAAGTTTTTTTATTCCATGCCGAGGCCTGGAGTGGTGAACCCCCCCGTCAGCGGCGTCAAAGCTGCGGGACGGTCATTGCCCCTGGGGCCATGGATCGGCCATTAATTAAGGCCCCACTCCCAGGAGCTCGCTAAAAGGGGGTCCTTCACCTTGTGGTCGCCCCACATGGCAAGGTTCCTTCCTGATGCTGGTAAAATGTAGGTGGGGTAGGGCAAGTGGCCGTTAATTGAACAATTAATTGGTTTAATTGGTCGCTCACCTCTAGTTGGTGGGCACCTGCACCACTGAGAATATCCTATGGTGGCAGAAGACATCAGGGCCCCTTCTGATGCCTTTCACAGCCATTTTGAGGGATTCCACCTCCCAGATCATCTCCTAGGAATGACAAACTCCAGCCCACTGAATGAGGTGCCTCATGAAGGCTCAGTGTTGAGACTGCTACTCAAAGTGGTCAAATTTGTAAATTATATCACACTAGGAGGATAGTGAAATCTATGGCTGCAGCTCAGAAATTACAGAATAAATTGTACAAGATTTGTAGGTTGGCAAAAGAATAGCCAGTGAAAATGCAATGCAGACATGTGCAAAATGCTACTTGCAGGCAAGAAAATAGGAGACACACTTAACTCATGAATGATATTGAAATTAATAAGGTTAAAATGAGATCTCACTCCATCCATTTGAAAGGCATAAAGAAGAGGTTGGTGGACCAATTCGACATGGTCCTGTCTCATTAGATCTGTGCTGTGTGCGCTGCGTGCTGCATCGGGTCCCAATTCAGACATGAGCCAATTTTGATGTCTAAGTGTCTTCTTAGACTTGCTGCTAAACATGTCCAACTGACAGAAAGCATCGATCAACATATTCAATACAATATTTTAAAAAGTCAGAGAAAGTGGTGATTAAATTTTTCAGTGCTTTGGTGAAACTGACTGCACCTTAAATATTCCATCCAGTTATTGTTGCCAAGGAGACATTTAAGCACTGGAGGAAGTGCAGACAAGAGCCACGTTATTAGACCCTCCTGCATAATATGTAAGCAATGAGGAAAGATGAGGACCTTGGACTTTTTAACCTAGAAAAAATACATCTGAGAGGTAATTTTATAGAGGTATTTAAACTAGTTAATTAAATGAAGAAAGTAAATCCAGAATATTACTTTCAATTACATTGTGAGAGTACACAATGAGACACAGGTTGAAACTAATTAAAGACAAACTTAGAACACAAAGAATGATCAATAGGTAGAATAAACTTCCAGATAGAGTAGAGGAGACAAAAACCCTGGCATCATTTAAGAATCAATTGGATATTACACTAGGAATACTTCAGCATATTTCTGGGTGGATGAATTAACATTGGCTGATGGTCTGTTATATTAATAAAGAATGGATTCAAGCCCTGAAGGTTAAGTTGCTGATTTTCTATTAATGGATTAAAAAAAAAACAAATAAAAGCGTACTATGGTTTTCTTTGTTTTTCACTAGGAATATGAGCTGTTACAGGGGATGAAAAGACTAAAGCAGGAAACTAGTTTGCAGCATCTTACTTCATTTTACTGTTCATCAAAAAATTCCTCAACAACAAATGATTATAATTCCGATTTTATTTTGTTTAAATTTTAGAAGTTCCTCTCCAACAAAGTGGCAAGAAAGATTTTTTCAAATGAGCAATTCCTTCATGGCAGATCATAAATTCGAGCCCTGCCCAGTGCCCTTAGGCTGTAAGTCCCTAATTTACCATGGGCGGGATTTTCCAGCCCTATCCACCACCGTGATCGTCTGGTCCTGCTGAAAGTCAATGGACTTTTGGCTGGGCCTCCACATCCCCCGAGGCTGGTCCCGCCATGGCGGGGCCAGAAAGTCCCCGCCATGAGCCTTGCAAAATAAAATTTTAAAAACTGAAACAGCTTGCTTTTTCAAAAGAAAGCTAAGATCTTGAAAATGCCAACACATCAGCCATTTTGGGAATAATGATGTTCCATCAAGAGCAAAGAGATGAAGCAGTAGTTAATGTTATTGATTGAATTGGTTGAAGGACAGGCCTTCAGGAGTGCTGCCTGCCTTTCTTCCATAGTATTGTGGCATCTTTGACACTCATCTAAAGCCTTGAATAAAGCAGGCAAGGCTTTGGTTTAAAATCTCAGCTGGCTTTACATCTCACCTGAAGGACAATATCTCTGACAATGCAGCACTCCTTCAATGCTTGCTTAGATTTTGTACTTGATTTGAGTTTAAAGCTGCAACTAGCTCTCTGACTGAGAGGTAAGAATGCAACCGATTGAAACTAGATGGGTAGTGAATTGAGTGAGCAGGGACCATCTGTAGGAAAAGCATTGGGACGAGGGAACCACAGTGCCAAACCTCAAAACAGCTGATTTTGAAAGAAAAAGTACAAGCAAATATTATCTCTCCCTGTATACACTCTTTCAAGATCGAGATCTTATGATCAAAGGAAATGAGCTGTTGTGATATGAGCTTGACTTGCTGCCTTGAATGGAGAAAAAAAACCATACATTTGCATGCAGTCTATATGCCTACCCATGTAGGTACAATATTTTCTGTGCGGCATCTTCTTTAGGCCGTTAAGTCAGTTTGCATTTTTTTAAACTTCCCTTCCCCAGTCCCCGCCCCACCCCTCAAAACCCACCAATGCTTAGAATCTTAAATTTTGTAAATATCTATCTTGTGATTGTGATTGTAAAGCCTCCTGGCAACTACACAGTAAAAGTCACATTACTGTGTGGTTCCACTCTATGCCTTTTAAAGCCCAACACCATGTAAATAATTACTGTATGTGAAAGTTTGTCAAAGTTCTTGCACTCTTAATGGATCAAGAGGCATCTGGCTTGGCCAGAGGCCATTGGAACACTGAGGCATTTGTTATAACTGGTTTTCCTATACATATTCACAAAAAATCCCAACACAACCTAACCATTGATTATAAAACTGCCCACACTATAGGTTTCTTTTCAACAAATACGAGTATGTTTTTCCTTGGAATGTACAAAAGGTTTCTTTGATGGCTTAGTTGATGAGTTAGCTGTCCATTGTGGTACTGAGCCATGTATGCCAGGTAGATCTGTGATTCCAAGCCCGATTTGTGTTGGTATGGCAGTAGCAGTACTATGATGTGGTTTCAATGTCCCTGAGCTCAGCGTTGCCACGTCTGATTACTGAATGACCACTGCTGGAAAGTGAACATGCATGGAGCTTTGTGTGAGGATAGAATCAGGTTTCATTATGTTGCCCCTGTTTGCCCACAATACTGTTAAGGCTCATATTAAGAATAGCCATGAGTTAGTGCCAACAATAAGGGGACAGGAGAAAAAAAGTAGAACAAAATATTCAAGGGAATAATCAAATTTTCTCCAAAATATCTTGTATGTATAAAGCTACGGGCCACCAGTGCAGAATCACAATATATCAATGTGATTTTCTTAGCCAAACCCCATAGATATGCATTGTACAGCGGTGAAAGAGTAATTTTAAAGGCATGTTCTTGTAATTTTTGGGGGGAATTATGAAAAGATTAGTTCAAAGTATTGATTTCCTTTATGTTGTACAAATTGAGAATAAAAAATGTGGCTTGGCAAGATGAATAGAAGAGTAAAGTTTAGAGACGGGGAGGTGCAATGTTTGGATTATCAGGGTAATAGTGCAGGTACCCAGTGATGTTGCACACTTAGCCCAAAGATTACTTGGGGGTATTCTCTATCCTCAAGGAAAACAGTGGAAGCAGAGCTTTTGAATATTTTTGAGGCAGAGCCAGATAGATCTTTGATTAACAAGGGGGTGAAAGGTTATCGGGGGTAGGCAGGAATGTGGGGTTGAGGTTACATTCAGATCAGCCATGATCTTATTGAACAGCGTAACAGGCTTGAGGGGCTGAGTGGCCTACTCCTGCTCCTAATTTGTATGTTCGTATGTTCATTTTCCAGCATTGGTAATTGAATCACATGGCTACCAAAAATAATTAACCCCATCAACTAGTTCCAATACAATCATAATCTACAAGTTGTGATAGCATGTTATAGATGATAACACAATCAAAGTTATAAAAGGGAAACAAAACAAACTAAGTATTTTCCTAATCTTAATTGTGGTCAATAAAGCTTGTCAATAATTCATACAATGAAGCAGCATTATCTGTAGACATTGTGGTGCATATAATGGAGCATCAAATAATGATAACTGGAGCTATTAGGAAAGACAATTTATCTTTATTGTTAATTTATTAAAAGGGTAGCATTGGAGGAGGTCAATTAGGCCTCACCTGTGAAATCAGTCAATAGGGTTTAATGTTTTGAGTACGTGTTTTTTCTCTTTATTTTGATGATGCTCTTAAGTGTTAACAGCTGCAGTTCTCCACCATACCTCATTTACACATTGAAACATTCATTAAACATACAACACGATAGTTAGTAAGCTGAACACTACATTCAGATAGGACATGGTTTGTTTGGACTAATCTGGAAATAACAATTGCCTTTTACGTGGATTTGGTAATGATTGTGTACATGGTATATCTCTAATCCAGCAACACTTCTATGCCACTTGCTAAAAATATATTCAAAAGCCATTAGAAGTGACCAGAAATGGAAGTTCCTGTGCAGCAGTGAGGGAATGCTACAGTCTTGGGGAGACCATCTTTTGGATCAGACACTAAACCAAGGCCTAACTGCCCTCTCAGGTGGACATAAAAGATTCAATGACACTACTTCGAAGGAGACCAGGGCAGTTATGCCTGGTGTCCTGGCCAATATTTATCCCTCAGTCAGTATTACAGAAGCTGGTCATTATCACATTGCTGTTTGTTGAAACTTGCTGTGTACAAATTGGCTGCCGCGTTTCCTACATTAGTACTACATTTGATTACTGCACTTCAAAAGTACTAAATTGGCTAAAAAGCATTTTGAGGTGTTTGGTTGTCATGAAAGGCCATATATAAATGCAAATCTTTCTTTCTATTTTGAAGTTGCTCCATTGTCTTCACAGATATTCATTTGTCCTCAAAAATCCACTCACTTGCTTCCATTGTATTTTGAAGCTTCTTGTGAAATCAGTCCTAAAATAAAATTGTCTGTCATCTTTATGCTGTGGAACATAAAACAATCATAAGTTTCAAAAAGAACTGGCAATTGTTAAACAATGCAAAAATTAATGTTGAAAAGGGGATACCTATAAGATGTACCAAAGTGTAGGTCATCAACGGAATAGTGTCCCTTGGCAATTCCTGAGATAGAATGCTAGTAATTGATGTAATTCACAGGAATATATTTGTCTGTTTAAACAAATAAATGCTCCCCATTTCATTCTTCCTCCCTCTCTCTCTCTCTCTCGCACACACACACAATACGCACACAATACATTCGGCACTTCATGTCTTCTGTGAACTTGGTGTCATATTTAAGTGGACAAAACTATAATATTTACAGTTAGGTAAACAATAACTCTCAGACAAGCGTGTGCACTTTGTGGCAGACAGCGAATTAATATTTCTGTCAATAATTTTCAGTGCCTGCTTGAGGATTAACTTGATTCATTCAAAAAGCTATGTCCAGCCAGGTGTTTGTATATTTTAATCTTGTTCCCTGTTGCAACCTTTTCTTCATGATGCAATTTCTTTAGTCATCGATTCCTACTTCATTATGATTTATCCATGAATTCAAAGGTATAGTTGCTCAATAATCAGAAGGACATTGCAAATAATTCAATTTAAAGTTAATATGTCCTTTGCAGCTAAAGACCAAAATGAAAATCATAAATATATATCTAGACAATTACCTGAACCTATTCACCAAATATTGCTCTGTTTGCATAATATTGCCTACATAGGTAATAAATATGCCCAGTCTAGTTCGAGCAACTGATTAATCTCAAATAAATCAAATCTTAAGCAATTTTTACCAGAACCCGAGCCATTTTTGCTGCTTTTGATAATTAATAATATTCTATTCATAGTCTAGTTTTATAACTTCTTGCATCACAAAATTCTGCTAATGTCTGGTTGTCATGAAATGAATTTGTGCAGCTGCCATTTAAACAATGCACTGATTGTGCAGATTTAAGTGCTTCAAGAAATGTTCAGTAGGCATAAATAGGCTGAATTTAAAGGACTATCAAAAATCAAACCTACACAAGATCCTGCTTTACATATTCCAACCTTCAAATAAACATCATATGGTATAAATTACGGTAAATCAAGGAAGATTGCAGTAATGTTGCAAGAGACTGGCTTTTTATAATGTCTCTAAAAACTACACAGAACATTTAAATGGGGAAAAATTATCTATGACATTTTGTATACATATCTTCATTCGACGATATTTTCCTGCTGAAAAATCATTCAATTCAGTTGAAGATTTTTTTTCTTATTATTTTCAGTCATCTAAGCAAGGTGTTGAAATTAGGTCCAACTGCTCATATGCTTAAATGGTTTGGAAATACACCAAAGTAGTCTGGAGACTTCGAAGGTACACCAGGGGCAGGAGTGAGATACAGCAAATATCCCCATTAGTGAATGTGCCTTGTTTACTCAGTTTATGACCCTTACAGCATGGTTGTACTGAACATTTTTAGGGTTAGTTTCACAAAACAGAAGTGGCTCCTGGAGAGTAAGGGTCTTGAATTTTAACTAAACACAGTAAGCTTGCGGACATCTCCAAACTTTGCTGCTCCTTTCCAGGTTACAATCTTGCTGTCAAAGATAAAAAGTGGTAACTGTTGGTTAGTCATGTGAGAGGAATTAAGAAACCTGCGCCTTTGAATGTTCGTAAGAAGCAACAATTATTGAAGGGCATGATGAATGTCAAGATATAATGAATTGCCATTGCGCTGCAAGAAGACTTGAGTGTGGTGCTGTAGTAGTCATCGCCCTAGACCAATACTCTGAGTGATAGTGAATTGCAATATTGCCATGGCAAGATATCAAAATAATTTCAATAAATCTAGTAATTTCTGGCTGGCACCAGAAAAAAAACAGGAAAGCTTCTAATTTTGCTGTAAAACCCAACTGTTTCTATGTTCTTTGGAGAAAGGAGCCCACTACCCTTACTCAGTCTGGTTTACATGTCAGAGGATAAGATTACACCATGAAAGATCAATTTGAGATGAAACTAGGCAGCCATAAAGGGAAACCACATATGTTGGCAACTTGTTTAGAAATGCATTGTGCCAGACTCTGCCAAAAGCTGTGTAAGTGTACAAGGTAATGGCAGATAAATCATTAGAATTGTTAAGATCAGAGTTCCAAAGTTGTGTAACAGAGACAACAGATAATTAACAGCAAACAATAGAAAAATGATGAATTTAGGAAAAAATTGAGAAGTTTATTAGAAAAGCAAAGAGGAAACATAAAATGAAAATACCAGCATATATAAAGAGATTGTTAGGTAATCCATAGGCACATGAGTAACAAAGGCAAACTAAGATAAGGAGAAAGCAATTAAGGGATCAACAAAATAAACTTACCGGGGTTGATAATTAAATAGTAGTGGTACTAAATTGATACTATGGGGGCTGAATTTGATAACCTATGAAAACAGATGCGGGGATCCTGATAGGGTATTATGCATTTGAGTGGTTGCATACCTTGACAGGTGGCCCAAACATGTGAGAGTCTAGCACCAGTTAAAGCTGGGTCAAAGCTAGCCTGAATCTCTTAAAGTTGAGGCGTATTGTGGCTGGAGAGGTGCTGGAAGTCATTCTACAACTGATCCTGATCTGGGAAAGACACAACAATGGCACAACATGGGAAGTGCAGGCTCCAAGATTTTCTGATGTTGCATTGGAGGCCTTGGTTGAGAAGGTGCACAGAGAAAGAGAGATATGCTTTATCCACAGGGGACCAGGATGTCCTCCAGACAAGCTCTCAGAAGCCAGTGCGATCAGATGGTCTTGGAGATCAAAGCCTGGAATCAAGCCCCGAGGACCTGGATACAGCGCCTCAAAAAGTTCAATGACCCAGCTCGAGTGGTCAAGGTCAGTGAATTGATTTTTAAATGCTATATCTAAAACTGCACCACTAACCTCAAACCACCTAACCTTCAATTACCACACATCGGTCAGTCACATACCAATAATCTCTATCAATCAGGACTCACAACCAACATTCATAGCTTCATCTCACCCTCACACAATTAACACTGCTGTAAGCTCATACCCACTTCACATACGTTGCACACAATGCCAGCTATTCAAGCATGACAACCACAGCTGACTCAGATTGCACCACACTTACTGACGCACTTCTTTGTCTTACAGGGCAAGGTCATGCACACTGGAGGCAGCAGGTGCTAACCAGTGAGTGATAGGCAAGGATGCATGTCTTCAGACTCATGGAATAGATGGTGCTTGCCATCATTGCAGCAGCCATTGCTGAAGTCATAGTCAGTGGCAAACTGAAAAGATGCAAGTTGACAGTATCCCCATGCTAAATCCTCCTCTCAAATATCACTCCCCCCTCATCCCCAAATTTCTTCTGATTTACAGACTGCAGATGGCGTAAGTATATATCTCTTGCTTTCCTCTCTCCCTTCACCTCAATCCCACTCTTGTGCATTTCTCCTTTCAGATATCCAAGAATAGCCAGGCTGTGGTGGAAGAACAACAAGTAGAAGAGCAGCAAGACAGTGAGGGTAAAAAAACACCTTCACTCGTTCTCACCTGTCTTTTGTTCTTTGGGGGATAGCTTAGATGCATGCAGTTAGTTACCCGTTTCAAGTAGCCTGCAGCCAGAGAAAGGGGCATGGTTAGCCCAGATCCCTGGACACAAAGACAAGTTCTGTTGCAGAAGACTGAGATGGAAATTGGGAACTTGTATTCAGTATGAGACAAAGTTGAAAAGGGGAAAAATGCCTTCAAGATTTGTTTAACTGGAAGTGAAAGGAAGTAACCCTCAATAAATGGCAGTTACCTTGCTGCACCTAAAGTTCTGGAAGTAATCAGCTTGGTTGCTTTCTGAAACCATAGCAGCAGTCTACTGGAAATCAAGGGAGTCACAGGAAAGCCCATGTTTGAGCTGTGGAATCCAGAATCATGAGATCTGTAAAGAAATTGGAGGCTTGCTTAGCCAATAGCTAATGGAAAGACTCCCCAGGACATCTTGTACCTTGGCAAATATCTAGAACAATGAAGAGAAATCAGAGTGAGTTCTGAAGAGCAGGGATATACCTTTTGAGTGAATGAACCTTAAAGATTTCATCAGATAAGGGAAGACTTCGGGGCAAGTAAAAAGGCGAACTGAGTTTATAGCACGTCTCAGTAAGCTATAGTGTTAATAGTGCTTATTATGTTTAATTCCTTTTGAAACAATTAAGTTTGTTTTTGTTGAAAAGCATGAAATTTTGTGGAGTAGTTCTGTCAGTTAATTGATGGATTTTCAGATTTCTTCTTTAAACGTTAACGGTTCCAAACAGAAGAGTAACACAGGGTAGATTCTGAGGTTGTTTCCCCTGGCTGTGAAATCTGGAACTCAGGGGGAGCAGGCATGCAGCCGATCGCTGCCTGCGATTGGCTGTGCACTGCCAATTTACATGGGCGGGCCAATTAAGGCCCGCCCAGCGTGATGCGCTCCTGGAAGCACTGAGCACTCCCTGTGTAGGCTGAGCATGTGCGTGAAAGAGCACAGAAATCTCCCTGAGGCACAGAGCTGCCTCAGGGAGATTAGTTTGATTTTTAAAAATTTAAATAAAGGAAAACAAAAAAATTTAAGACATGTCCCCTCATGTGACAGTGTCACATGAGCTGGGACATATCTATAAATTTTATTAAAAATTTTTATTAAAGTTTAAAAACCTTCATGATACCTCATCCTGCCTGTGGATGAGGTTTCATGATAAATGTGAAGGCTGCCTGGGCTCTTCGCCTGCCCGCTAGCCTTAAGGTTACTTATTTTACTTAAAGTTACTTATTTTAATTGGAATTTAAATGGCCTTAATTGGCCTTTGAGGGTTCAGCGGGTGCACAGCCGACTCTGGTGCGCACCTGCTGAACTGAAAATCTGAATGACACGAGGTGACGTCACGACGCACACCCGATGTCACCGTACGTCATTGCATGCGTCGGCGAGTGGGGCCCACCCCTGCTCACCGACCTGAAGATTCTGGCCTCAGTCTCAGGGTAAGGACTTGATCATTTAGAACTGAGATGAGGAGAAGTTTCTTCACTCAGAGGGTTGTGAAGCTTTGGAATTGTCTACCCCAGAGGTTTGTGGATGTTCCAACATTGAGACTAAGATAAGTAACTTGATGATATCTCCGGGAATCAAGGGATATAGGGAGTGTACAGGAATGTGGAGTTGAGGCAGAAGGCCACCCATGATCATATTGAATGGTGGAGAAGGTTCAAGGGGTCGGATGGGTTAGTGCTGCTTGTATTTCCTATTTTCTTATGTTCTTATAAAAACGGAGTGGGCATTTTTGAGAGGATAAGCTTCTTACAATATGATTTTCCTGTTTCTGCAGTGCCCAGGTGATCCAAAAGCTCACCCTCAATGCATCTCGACCCTCCATCTGCTTTTTTTCTTTTGAAGGAGGAGCAACAGAACAACCAGGAAGAGAAGTGGGAAGAAAAATTCAGAGAAATTATAAGAAACAGCTTTGGCAATCAAGCAGAAGGAACAAGAAAAACTCCTGAGTGGAAAGATAACAGCCAATCATTTTCATTAAGATTGTGTTTAATAGTTCTAATAGTAATTATGAGGAGAGATGAAGCTGGCTAGGGATGCTTCTTACTGACCAAGCGCAAAATCAGAATTTTTACAAGAGGCAGCAGAATGGCAAGCATAATAGAATGCAGATGTAGTCAAAGATATGACATATGAAGTATGGAACCTTTCATGCAATCTAGAATAGTGTCAGTTACTTCATTGGCACAGACTGAAAGGTCAGTGGAGCAAAACCAGCAACTGAGTGAGAGAAAGGCAGCAAAGATGCTTGAAGACTGCCCCAGCTTGCTGACTTCTAAGGATTGATTTTACGAATTTGCACACATGGTACGGACCTTCATGCATCGAGAGTTCATTTCGGGATTTGGGCGCAGAGGTCAGTGAGTCCTACAGGGTTTACAATCCATGAAAAATGACTGGTTGGAAAACCTAGTGGAGCCTGCTCATCCTCTGCACTCCAATTCTGAATATGTTCTTAAGTGCGAACTTGGAAAATCTACACGACACTGCCAAACAAGGTGGGACTGATTTATAGAGAGTGATATACTGGCAGGTATTTTTTTACAGAGATTTTTACAAGACAATAGTCAAACATGCCAAGCAGTGAGGAATCAGATATAGTGCAAAACTTTAAATTGGAGATGAGTAAAATGTTCTCTCATTTATTGAATGTGGACATTTTACATGTTCTGGCCAAGCAAGCTTGCAATATAAGGTTTAGAAATAGTATGGTGAAAGACAGTCTCACAACAAGCTGCCATGGAAAAATCACCAAGACGAGTCTATTGAGAACTAAACCTTTTTCAGAATAGGTCACCTCAACCTGATGGGACTGTAAAGGGCATGGACATGTCCGCCCGCATGCATTGTGCTGAACATAAAACAAAAGAAGAAGTATTATAGCATCCAGGCAGTAAGGCATTTATGTATCAATTTTCCCATAGCCTGCAATTTTTTCTCCTTCAAGTATTTATCCAATTTCCTTTTCATGGCTACTATTGAATCAATATGCCTATCGGACAGTGCATTCCAAATCCTAACTGCTCATTACTTTATATATTCAGAGGGGTCTAGGTGTCCTAGTGCATGAAACACAAAAGGCTAGCATGCAGGTACAGCAAGTAAGTAGGAAAGCTAATAGAATGCTATTGTTTATTGTGAGGGGAATTGATTGCAAAAGTAGGGAGATTATGCTTCCATTATAAAGGGCACTGGTGAGACCACATCTGGAGTACTATGTACAGTGTTATGACATGGCAGCTTATGCGTGCCAGGTGGGCCAAATCCACAAGGGAAACTTAGCCACAATATCACAATGGTTTTGCAATTTGTATTTATTGCAAGAAGATTTATGCACTGAATTCAGAACTAATGATCCCACTAACACCTTTAGAGATTTTAAAAATTAAATTAAAACATTTATTAACAAAAGAAAAGATTTCAAGCAGATCATAAGGTTACAGTTACTTAATACTATAACATATCCCAAGATTCCTAATTAACCTGATTCCCAACTATACACCCTCTTTAAGGCAATAGCCCAAATAGATTTTAAATTTAGATAGGCAATCCAGCAGGTTTATCACTGCACCCACACGACAGTAGAATTCCAAAAGCATTTCTCCAACTTTGGTTACTGGACACAGCAGGCTTCTGCAGAAGTGGCTGGAGGCTTTTTCTCCAAGGTGGTTTTGCACAATCCTTTTAGATCTTACATGGCCTCCCAACATAGCCTTCCATCCTTCTTTACATATGTTTCTCTCTCTTTAATCTGAAAATTCCATTGTTCTTTATGCCTTTGCAAATTTACATTTCCCGTAATATAAAAATCTTTCATGTTGCCAATATGGTCAGTACCTTTGGGAAAAATAAACATACTGCTTGGGCTTGCTTATCTTGTTAATTGTAAACATCCTATCATCCCTTTGAAACCTAAACATTCCCTTCACTTATCTAAATATGCAAATTTCCTTCACACCCTACCTGCTGCCCTCATCCATGTTCACTCATTAGCAAATGCCTTTTACACTGAACTTGTTTTGATAATTTCAACTTTGCAGCCTATCTGACTCCAATTCAATGAAATCACACAGAAAGAACCAGACACACTCACACTCATAAACCTACTTTATAATAAACCACAACAATACTATTAAAAATATGATAGTTTCATGACAACAGTAATGGTCTCCTTATTTAAGGAAGGATGTAAATGTATTAGAAGCAATTCACAGAAGGTTTTCTAGACTAATACCAGGAATGGGTTGTCTTATGAGGAAAGGTTGGACAGTTTAGGCTTGTATCCACTGAAATATAGAAGAGTAAGAGACAACTTGATTGAAACCTTTAAGATCCTGAACGGTCTTGACTGGGTGGATATGGAAAGGATGTTTCCTCTCATGGGAGAATCTAGAACTAGGGGTCATGGTTTAAAAATAGGCATCGCTCATTTAAGACAGAGATGAGGAGAAATTTTTCCTCTTAGAGGGCTGTGTGCCTTTGGAACTCTCTTCCTCAAAAGGCAGTGGAAGCAGAGCCTTTGAATACTTGTAAGGCAGAGCTAGATAGATTTTTGATAAACACAAAGGTGAAAGGTTATTGGGGACTGGCAGGCATGTGGAGTGGAGGTTACAATCAGATCAGCCATGATCTTACTGAATGGCAGAGCAGACTTGGGGGACGATTGACCTACTCCTGTTCCTAATTCGTATGCTCATATGTATGTATATGTATTAAATATATGCACTGTTTAATATACGTATCTTCTAGTAAGCATGGGTGACCTACACTGCAAGTCCGACTGATAAAATTGATTGTTACAATAATTCTTAGCACACTTGGAATTGGTCGACAGATGCTTTCCAATTGTGGAATCACAACTAACGTTTGTAAGAGATTACCATAAGACCAAAAGATTTAGGAGTAGAAGTAGGCCATTCAGCCTATTGAGCCTGCTCCAGCGTTCAATGAGATCATGGCAGATCTGATAATCCTCAACTCCACTTCCCTGCCTTGTCCCGATAACCCGTGACTCCTTTACTGATTAAAAATCTGTCTATTTAAGCCTTAAATATACTTAACAACCCAGCCTCTACAGCCCTCTGCGGTAAAGAATTCCAAAGACCGATAACCCTCTGAGAGAAGAAATTCCTCCTCATCTCTGTTTTAAATGGGTGCCCCCTTACTCTGAGATTATGCCCTCTGGTCCTTGACTCTCCCACAAGGGGAAACAACCTCTCAACATCTACCCTGTAAAGCTCCCTAAAAATCTTTTATGTTTCAATAAGGTTGTTGCTCATTCTTCTAAACGCCAATGAGAGCAACCTACTCAACCTCTCCTCATAAGAAAATCTCTCCATACCTGGGATCAACCTTGTGAACCTTCTCTGGACTGCCTCCAATGCTAGTATATCTCTCCTTAGATACGGGGACCAAAATTGTTCACAGTATTCTAGGTGTGACCTTATTAGTGCCTTGTATAGTTTTAGCAAGATTTCCCTATTTTTATACTCCATTCCCTTTGAAATAAAGGCCAACATTCCATTTGCCTTCCCTATTACAGAATCACACAGTGCAGAAGAGGCCCTTCAGCCCATCGAGTCTGCACCGACACGTGAGAAACACCTGACCTACCTACCTAATCCCATTTACCAGCACCTGGCCCATAGCCTTGAATGTTATGACGTGCCAAGTGCTCATCCAGGTACTTTTTAAAGGATATGAGGCAGGTTGCCTCCACCACCCTCCCAGGCAGTGCATTCCAGACCATCACCACCCACTGGGTAAAAAAGTTTTTCCTCACATCCCTCCTCAATGTCCTGCCCCTCACCTTGAACTTGTGTCTCCTCGTGACTCACCCTTCAACTAAGGGGAACAGCTGCTCCCTATCCACGCTGTCCATGCCTCTCATAATTTTGTACACCTCGATCAGGTCGCCCCTCAGTCTTCTCTGCTCCAACGAAAACAATCCAAGTCTATCTAACCTCTCTTCATAACTTAAATGTTTCATCCCAGGCAACATCCTGGTGAATCTCCTCTGCACCCCCTCCAGTGCAATCACATCCTTCCTATAATGTGGCGACCAGAACTGCACACAGTACTCCAGCTGTGGCCTCACCAAGGTTCTATACAACTCCAACATGATCTCCCTACTTCTGTAATCTATGCCTTGATTGATAAAGGCAAGTGTTCCATATGCCTTTTTCACCACCCCACTAACATGCCCCTCCGCCTTCAGAGACCTATGGACCCACATGCCAAGGTCCCTTTGTTCCTCAGAACTTCCTAGTGCCATGTCGTTCATTGAATACTTCCTTGTCAAATTACTCCTTCCAAAGTGTATCACCTCATACTTTTCAGGGTTAAATTCCATCTGCCACTTATCTGCCCATTTGACCATCCCGTTTATATCTTCCTGTAGCCCAAGACACTCAGCCTCACTGTTAACCACCCGTCCAATCTTTGTGTCATCCGCAAATTTACTAATCCTACCCCGCATAGTCATCTATGTCATTTATATAAATGACGAATAATAGGTGACCCAGCACAGATCCCTGTGGTACGCCACTGGACACTGGCTACCAGTCACTAAAGCAGCCTTCTGTCATCACCCTCTGTCTCCTACAATTAAGTCAATTTTGAATCAAGTTACCCTGTATCCCATGTGCATTTGCCTTCTTTATAAGTCTCCCATGTGGGACCTTGTCAAAGGCTTTGCTGAAATCCATATAAACTACATCAACCACACTACCCTCATCTACATACCTGGTCACCTCCTCAAAAAATTCAGTCAAATTTGTTAGGCATGACCTCCCTCTGACAAAGCCATGCTGACTATTCCTGGTCAAACCTTTCCTCTCCAAATGGAGATAGATTCTCTCCTTCAGAATTTTCTCCAATAGTTTCCCTAACACTGACGTGAGACTCATTGGTCTGTAGTTCCCTGGCTTATCTCTACAGCCCTTCTTCAATAGTGGAACCACATTAGCTGTTCTCCAGTCCTCTGGCACCTCCCCCATGGCCAGAGAGGAATTAAAAATTTGGGTCAGGGCCCCTGCGATCTCCTCCCCTGCCTCTCTTAGTAGTCTGGGACACAAATCATCCGGAACTGGAGATTTGTCCACTCTTAAGCCTGCCAACACCTCCAATACCTTGCCACTCCCTATATCAATTTGCTCAAAAACCCCACAGTCTCTCTCCCCTAGTTCCATACCTTTATCCTCATACTTTTGGGTGAAGACGGATGTGAAGTATTCATTCAATACTCTATCAATGTCCTCTAGCTCCACCCATATATTGCCCCCTTGGTGCCTATTCGCCCTACTCTTTCCCTGGTTATCCTCTTCCCATTGATATACTTATAGAATATCTTGGGATTTTCCCTACTTTTACCAGCCAGAGCTTTCTCATATCCCCTTTTTGCTCTCCGAATTGCTTTCTTAAGCTCCACCTTGCACTTTCTGTATTCCACTAATGCCTCCGCTGATTTGCTCTCTTTGTACCTGCTAAAGGCTTCTCTTTTCCTTCTCATCGTATCCTGAATATCTCTGGTCATCCATGGTTCTCTGGGCTTGTTACTCCTTCCAATCACCCTGGAAGGAACACGTTGAGCCTGTACCCTCCCCATTTCCTTTTTGAATGCCCCCCACTGCTCTTCTCTAGATCTCCCCACAAGCAGCTGTTCCCAGTCTACCTTGACCAGATCCTGTCTTATTTTACTGAAATCCACTCTCCCCCAATCCAAAACATTTTTTTGCAACTTGTCTATTTCTTTGTCCATAACAAGCTTAAATTGTACCATGTTGTGATCACTATCACTAAAATGCTCTCCCACCACCACCTCAGCCTCCTGTTTTGCTTCATTCCCCAGAATTAAGTCCAGCACTGCACCGTCCCTTGTTGGACCCTCTACATATTGACCTAAAAAGTTCTCCTGTACATATTTCAAGAAATCCACTCCATTCAAGCCCTTAATACTCTGTCTATCCCAATTAATGTTGGGAAAGTTGAAATCACTTAATATAATTATCCTATTATTGTAGTTTTTATACAACTCCGTGAATTGTGCACATATTTGCTCCTCAATTTCCCACTGACAATCTGGGGGTCTATAATAAACACCTAACAATGTGGCTGCACCTTTTTTATTCCTAAGCTCTACCCACAAAGCTTCATTCGATGCCCCCTCCAAGATATCATCTCTCCTTACTGCAGTAACTGACTCATAACTAATAATGCAATGCCTCCTCCTCTTTTACTCCCTCCCCTGTCTCACCTGAGGATTCTATATCCCGGAATGTTGAGCTGCCAATCCTGCCCCTCCCTCAACCACGTCTCTGTGATGGGTACTATATCACAATTCCACGTGTCAATCCTCACCCTTAACTCATCCATTTTACCTGCAATACTCCTGGCATTAAAGTAGAGGTCATCCAGCCTTGCCTTACTCCCTTGAAACTTAATGCAGCTGTACTCCCTCTGACTTGATTGTTTTACTGTATTATGATGTGTCGCTACTCTGCTAACATTCTGTGTCCCCTCCCCCTGCCAAATTAGTTTAAACTCCTCTCAATAGCACTAGCAAACCTGCCCACTAGGATGTCAGTCCCACTCTTGTTCAGATGTAGACCGTCCCACTTGTACAGGTCCCACCTTCCCCAGAAACGGTCTCAGAGATCCAGGAATCTAAAACCCTCCCTCCTGCACCAACTCTTAAGCCACGTATTCATCTGTGTTATTCTCCTATTTCTGTGCTCACTAGCACGTGGCACTGGTAGTAATCCAGAGATTACAACCGGAGAGGTCCTGCTTTTTAGTCTACTGCCTAACTCCCTGAATTCTGGATGCAAGACCTCACCCCTCTTTCTACCTATATCATTGGTGCCAACATGTACCATGACCTCTGCCTTATCACCCTCCTCCTTCAAGATGCCCTGCAGCCATTCAATGACGTCCCCGACCCTGGCACCAGGGAGGCAACACACCATCCTGGAGTCACATTGAAACCACAGTAGCGCCTATCAGTTTCCCTGACTATAGAATCCCCTATTACTATTGCTCTTCCTCTCTTCCTCCTCTCCTGTGCAGACAGGCTGCTTGTGGTGCCAGAAGCTTGGCTCTGTCTGCACTCCCTGGAGGAACCAGCCTCCAAAGTGGAATACCGATTTGCGGGTGGGACCCCAGGGGACTCCTGAACTACCTGCCTATTTCTCTTGGACTGCCTGGTGGTTACCCATTCCCTTCTTATCTCAAGTCCCTTCAGCTGCAGTGTGACCACCTCTCTAAACGTGCTACCCACGATGCTCTCAGACTCGCGGATGCTCCACAGTGTCCCCAGCCGCCGTTCCAGCTCTGAAATCCAAGCTTCCAGGAGCTGCAGCTGGACACGCTTCCTGCACACATGCTGGTCCCGGGCACTGGAAATGTTCCCGGCTTCCCACATGGAGCACGAGGAGCGCACCACAGCTTTGAGCTCTCCTGCCATGACTTATCCCTTTAAAGTAAACCTTTTAAATCAATTACTCTAGGCCCTTCTTTCCTGATTCTCGTTACTACAGAATATACAAACTATAAACCACAAAAAAGACCATAAACTATAAGCGATAAAAGTAGTCAATACTTACCCGACCTTACCCACTACTTACCAGTCATTTCTCTCCCTTGTAGCTTCTATTGCTGCAGCAGGGCAAGACCACTCTCTGAAGATTTAAGAAGTTGGATAGCAAAGAAAAAATTCAAAGAGCACCTCTTCCCCTCTGCATCGAATTCCCACTATGCACCAAATTGCCAATACCCACATTCACTCTGGCTGTGTTTCACTCAGGATGAGGTCTCTCCCCTGCTCGTGAGCAAGCACACTGATCTGTTGAACCATGGAAGGGTAAAGTATCTCAGAAATTTGAGCAACAGATGAAACTAGCCATTTCATGCTGCTACTATGTAGTGGCAACACAAGTGGTGTTTTTCACTATTAGGATGCTGCCAAGTCAAGCCAAAACATTACCTGTTGAACTTGTATGTTAGTTTTTTGGGATTCATTTTTGGGTTTCCTGTTTCCTGCTCCTACAACCAGTTCTTGGACTTTAGGAGTTATAAAGAACAAAATTGCATGGACACAGTGTTTGACTCAACCATAAATTTGATGTTTTATTGCACCCACTAACATCCCTAAAACACATACTTCTATGATTAGCTAAATAACACAGAAAAATCACAAAATTAAAATGACCTGTTCCCATTACAAAACCTTCTGCAATTAGTTGAAATTGAACCCAAATTCCCACAGCTGAACCCTCTTGCGATTTGACTGCAGTTCCCAGTTTACCCAAATGAAGTCTCTACAGAATATAAGCAAAAACACTATGCTTTTATTCCAAAACCTTACAAAATCCTCAGACCAATATCATTATGATTTGGCTGAAAACACATACAATCCCTAACAAGGCTGGCCTGTTGATTGGAGGCCCTGTGTCAAGGTGATCAGTCCTGATCCTTCTTCTGACTGCAGCCCCCACACTCCGATATCCTCTTCTTTTTGTATGGATTCAATTCAAACATAACAAACATATTTTCTGTTGTTCATGCTCTTCCAATGTCAGGTCGTTAACACTTCTTAGTTCATTTCACGCATAGTCCTGCCAAATATGTTCATGCTGGTTAAAACAATAGAATTATTCCATGGAAAAATAGCCCAGGTGAACATGATCTGCTCTCACATTGTTTAAATAATTCTCCTGCTGTTTTGAGGCAATACAGTAACAGCGCCTGGCTCCAAGATTGATGGATGTTTGAATTATCCTATTCCTCTCCTTGAGAGGAACCAATCATAGTTGTAATGCCAGATTCCAGTACCATTGTTTGTGATGTAGGCCTTAGTTGCATTACAATCTCTGATCCTACACATCAGGCATTATGTTTTGAGTTTTGCAAGTTTGGATTGGTCAGTACTCTGTCTACTGCAAACAGCTGAAGGGATGTGCTATGAACTGCTAGTCGTTGGAACATATGACCTATGTACCTGGCATTGCACTGGCACTGAAATTCATATATCACATTACTAATTTGTGTTGTAGGCAGAATGTCTTTTCAGCTTGACATGGCAGCATCCTGTTAGTGGAAAACACCACTTGTGTTGCCACTACATAGTAGCAGCATGAAATGGCTAGCTTCACCTGTTGCTCAAATTTTTGAGATACTTTACCCTTCCATGGTAATTTGAGTTAGACTGGGTACTTTCCTGGTCTGAAGCTGACAGCCTTTGGTCCATTCGTTGGTATGCATGATACACAGTGAGCAATGATCTGATCGGGGTAGCCATTAACCCACAGGATGGCTTTGATGCACCCTATTTTGGCATCAAGCTAAGAACAGGTAAATTAAGAACAAGTAAATTATCTACTGAATTTCTCTGGGAGTGTTTTAGACCCAAGGTTCAACCAGTGTTCATTTCTAAGCATATTGATAATGCTAAAGTGAGAGACATTCCCACAATTGAGGAAACATTCATACAGGATTAGACTGAATAAATTGGCTGTAGGATTACTAACCCACACCCTGCCCTACACTGCACTTGGCCTAAGCTGTGAAACTTTCTTGATTTGACCCGCTTGTGCCTCAATAGATGACCGCACCATAAGCAATACCTGCTTGAAACATGTCCACACTGTAAACTCACCAAGCAGAAGCGCTTCAGCAGCACAATTAACGATGCTGCCAAATACATAGTGAATCTGTTCATATATTCTCCGAAAGCGAGGAGTTTGTCCTCGTACATAGCTTCAATTTTGGTGTTCCTATGTCCCACATCTAATTCGAAGAGGTATTTGAATTGCTCTATTCTCAGCTACCTTGCCTAACCTTTCTGTCAGTTTCATGAGAAATGCATTTTCCATGGAATGACCCCTAACCTCCTATCCCTTGTATATTTCCGATATGTAAATGACATGTTTGCTATATTTGAATCTGAAGCTTCAAGTAAGAAGTTTCTTACACACCTTAATGTGCTCCCTCCCACACCCAAATGAAATGGAGCAGTCTAATGAGCTCCCTTTCCTTAACGTGCCATTTGAGAAATCCGCCAATAGGTCCTCTACTACTTTTTTTAATTCATTCACGTGATGTGGGCTTCGCTGGCTGGGCCAGCATTTATTGCCCATCACTAGTTGCCCTTGAGAAGGTGCTGGTGAGCTGCCTTCTTGAACTGTTGCAGTCTATGTGGTGTAGGTATACCCACAGTGCTGTTAGGGAGGGAGTTCCAGGATTTAGACCCAGCGACAGTGAATGAATGGTGACATATTTCTAAGTCAGGATGGCGAGTGATTTGGAGGGGAACTTCCAGGTGGTGGTGTTCCCATCTATTTGCTGCCCTTGTCCTTCTAGATTTTGGTGGTTGTGGGTTTGGAATGTGCTGTCTAAGGTGATGGTACGGACTGCTGCTTCTGAGCGTCGGTGGTGGAAGGAGTGAATGCTTGTGAATGTGGTGCCATTCAAGTGGGCTGCTATTTTCCTGGACTGTGTCAAGCTTCTTGAGTGTTGTGGGAGCTGCAGTCATCCAGCCAAGTGGGGAGTATTCCATCACACTCCTGACTTGTGCCTTGTAGGTGGTGTACAGGCTTTGGGGTGTCAGGAGGTGAGTTACTCGTTGCAGGATTCCTAGCCTCTGACCTGCTCTTGCAGCCACAGTATTTATGTGGCTAGTCTAGTTCAGTTTCTGGTCAATGGTAAACCCCCATGATGTTGATAGTGGGGGATTCAGCGATAGTAATGCCATTGAATGTCAAGGGGCGATGGTTAGATTCTCTCTTGTTGGAGATGGACATTGCCAGACACTTGTGTGACGCAAATGTTACTAGCCACATGTCAGCCCAGGCCTGGATATTGTCCCGGACTTGCTGCGTTTAGACATGGACTGTTTCAGTATTTGAGGAGTCGTGAATGGTGCTGAGCATTGTGCAATCATCAGCAAACATCCCCACTCCTGACCTTATGATAGAAGGAAGGTCAGTGATGAAGCAGCTGGAGATGGTTGGGCTGAGGAACTCCTGGTGAGATGTCCTGGAGATGAGATAACTGATATTCAACATCCACAACCGTCTTCCTTTGTGCTAGGTATGACACCAACCAGCAGAAAGTTTCCCCCCTGATTCCCATTGACTCCAGTTTTGTTCGGACTCCTTGATGCCACACTCGGTCAAATGTGGCCTTGATGTCAAGGGCAATCACTCTCACCTCACCTCAGAAGTTCAGGTCTTTTGTCCATGTTTGAACCAAGGCTGTAATGAGGTCAGGAGCTGAGTGGCCCTGTCAGAACCCAAACTGGGCGTCAGTGAGCAGGTTATTGCTAAGCAAGTGCCGCTTGATAGCACTGTTGATGACCTCTTCCATTACTTTACTGGTGAGCGAGAGTAGACTGATGGGGCAGTAATTGGCCAGGTTGGATTTGTCCTGCTTTTTATGTACAGGGCATACCTGGGCAATTTTCCAAATAGCCGGGTAGATGCCAATGTTGTAGCTCTACTGGAGCAACTTGGCTAGGGGCGCGGCAAGTTCTGGAGATCAAGTCTTCAGTACTATCACCGGAATATTGTCAGGTCTCATAGCCTTTGCACTACCCAGTGTCTTCAGCCATTTCTTGATATCATATGGTGTGAATCGAATTAGCTGAAGACTGGCATCTGTGATGCTGGGGACCTCCGGAGGAGGCTGAGGTGGATCATCCACTCGGCACTTCTGGCTGAAGATTGTAGCAAGTGTTTCAGCCTTATATTTTGCACTGATGTGCTGGGCTCCTCCATCATTGAGGATGAGGTTATTTGTGGAGCCATCTCCTCCAGTGGGTTGTTTAACTGTCCACCGCCATTCATGACTGGATGTGGCAGGACTGCAGAGCTTAGATCTGATCAGCTGGTTGTGGGATCGCTTAGCCCTGTCTATCACTTGCTGCTTATGCTGGTTGGCATGCAAGTAGTCCTGTGTTATAGCTTCACCAGGTTGACACCTCATTTTTAGGAATGCCTGGTGCTTCTCCTGGCATACACTCCTGCACTCTTCATTGAACCAGGGTTGAGCCCCTCACTTGATGGTAATGGTAGAGTGGGGGATATACCGGGCCATGAAGTTACAGATTGTGTTCGAGTACAATTCTGCTGCTGCTGATGGTCCACATTGCCTCATGGATGCCCAGTCTTGATTTGCTAGATCTGTTCACAATCTATCCCATTTAGCACAGTGGTAATGCCACACAACACGATGGAGGGTATCCCCAATGTGAAGGTGGGACTTTATCTCCACAACAACTGTGCAGTGGTCACTCCTACCGATATTGTCATGGACAGATGCATCTGCGGCAGGCAGGTTGGTGAGGGTGAGGTCAAGTGTGTTTTTCTCTTTTGTGGTTACCTCAGCAGACTAGCAGCTATGGACTCCTCCAGCTCAGTCAGTAGTGGTGCTACTGAGCCACTCTTGGAGAGGGACATTGAAACCCCCCACCCAGAGTACGTTCTGCATCTTTGCCACACTCAATACTTCCTCCAAGTGGTGTTTAACATGGGGAAGCACTGATTCATCAGCTAAAGGAGAGTGGTCCGTGATAATCAGCAGGAGGTTTCCTTGCCCACGTTTGACTTGATGCCATGAGATATCACGGGGTCCGGAGTTGATGTTGAGGACTCCCAGGGCAACTCTCTCCCAACTGTATAACTCTGTGCTGCCATCTCTGCTGGTGGGACAGGACATACCCAGGGATGGTGATGGTGGTGTCTGGGACATGATCTGTAAGATACGATCCTGTGAGGATGACTACATCAGGCTGTTTCTTGACTAGTCTGTGAGACAGTTCTCCCAATTTTGGTACTAGCCCCCAGATGTTAGTAAGGAGGACTTTGTAGGGTCAACAGAGCTGAGTTGTTGTTTCCGGTGCCTAGGTCAATGCTGGGTGGTCCATCCGGTTTCTTTCTTTTTTGTGGCTTTGTAGTGGTTTGATACTACTGAGCAGCTTGCTAGGCCATTTCAGAGGGTATTATAAGAGTCAACCACATTGCAGTGGGTCTAGAGTCACATGTAGGCCAGACCAGGTAAGAGCATTAGTGAACCAGACGGGTTTTTCCAACAATCAACAATGGTTTCATGGTCATCATTAGACTTTTAATTCCAGGGTTTTTTATTGCATTCAAATTCCACCATCTGCTGTGATTCAAACCTGGGCACGCAGAGCATTACCCTTGGTCGCTGAATTACTAGTCCAGCGACAATACTACTATGCCATCGCCTCCCCCCGTGCCTACTGCAAGTCTACCTTCACTGATCAACACACACATTGGGATTCCTACAGCACCATGGGGATTGGCATTATCAGAAATCTCATGAATCAGGCCCGAGTCATTTGCTCACCATGCTAAAATAGGGCGCATTTAAGCTACCCTGCAGGATAATTGCTACCCCAATCAGATCATTGCTCGCTGTGTATCATGCATTTTCACGAATGGGCCTAATGCCACCACTTTCAGCTCTGAAAAGTGTTCAGTCCATCTCAAATTATTCTGCAAGGGTAAAGTATCTCAAAAATTTGAGCAACAGGTGAAGCTAGCTGTTTCATGCTGCTACTATGCAGTAGCAACACAAGCGGCATTTGCCACTAACAGGATGCTGCGGTCAAGCCAAAAAGACGTTCTGCCTATCACACAAGTGAGTAATGTGATATGTGAATTTCAGTGCTGGTACGATGCCAGGTAGGTGGGCTGTATATCCTAATGAATGGCAGATTGTATCAAACAACTCGCCCCTTCCACTGTTTGCAATGGGCAGAGTACTGAACGTACTCAACCAACCCGTGCTTTAAGGAGAATAAAGAAAGTGATGTTTAACAGCAGGTGCAATTCTGATTCCGAATGTGTTCCTTGCTGAATCTTACTGTTTCTTCCCAAGAACCTCACAATGGCGACAAGGATGGTGAGAAATAGGAAACATTTCTCTCAGGTTTGAAACTTTTGGAAGGTCTTTGTCTACTTTCTGCAGACAACAAAGCATTTTATTTGGGGGATTTAGGGAACACATTGAGACTGTGTTAGAATCATGGAGGAGGCACTCCAGCTCAGGATTAACAACAGAGAGCCTGCAAAGTATAAACACGCAAAACATAGCCTTCTGAGCAGAAAAGAAAATTAATCTCAGATCATCATAGAGCTGTTTTTCTTTGGAAGGAACATGATACTGAATCCCTAATTGTGCTCTATCTCTGCATTGCTGCTCAAGGTGATGATATCTGTGCCCAATCTACCATGATTTGACTCGAAACATTAAGTCTGTCTTCCTCTCCACAGATGCTGTCAGAACTGCTGAGTTTTTCCAGCAATTTTTGTTTTTGTACCATGATTTGATGTGTATTCAGAGCATCATCTGTATTCCCACGCTGGAAAAAGAGGTTGCAATGTTCCAAAGGCACAATGGCAGTTTTTACAGATCGCAAAAGGAAAAAGGCCTTACTTCTCCATTGTGGAGGCGAAGAATTGGATAATATTTTTGAGACACTTATGCCTGAGCAAAATGACTATGACTCAGCAAAAAATGCTCTAACAACCTAGTTCATTCTCAAGTAAAATACAATATACAAAACAATTATCTTCTGATCCACTAAGCAAGAAACAAATGAGACAATTTACCAATATTGCACACGATTGAGGCAATTAGTGACCAAATGTGAACATGCCCTGCAGGAAATCAGAACACAAATAATTAATCAAAGGTTGTCTCACCATTCAAATAGGTTGAAAAGCACTCGAGAAAGACAGAAAACTGTAGAGCTGCTGGTGTTATAAGATCACTATCGCTTTCAGAGTCCAGAGCTATTGAAGTTGAGGCTGCCAACAGTAACTACCGCACTCCATGTTTAACTCTTGTGAGCACTGTTCATCACTCACGTGCCAGGAAACCACCTGCAAAGCAACAACAGCAGTTTGACAAGCAGAGTTGTGACTTGTCCAAAGGATGTTTCCACTGTGACAGTGCTTACCCACATGGATAGCGTGCACTGTG
This sequence comes from Cetorhinus maximus, assembly GCF_964194155.1. Lineage (NCBI taxonomy): Eukaryota > Metazoa > Chordata > Chondrichthyes > Lamniformes > Cetorhinidae > Cetorhinus > Cetorhinus maximus. Next base: position 55,714,795 of record NC_135880.1, read on the forward strand.
CAATGAAAATCTTGTGGTAAAAAGCTCAACCACTTTGCTTGTGGGTGTCACTCATCAACAAAACAATTAGTGAGACCAATATCACCAGAAGGATTCCGCCTACATGTACCACAACAAAAGGGCAACAAAGTTTAGCCAAAGTAGAGATGGGTGACCCTGAATATACTTTATTGCTCCCTTTCAGACATAGCAACCAGTCATGTGTGACAGTGACCATTGGTTGCTCGGCTGTAGACGCTCTTATAGATACAGGAGCATCTATCAATGTCACAGGAGACAAAGCATTCAAAAAACTTCAGGGTTTCCCCATTCTCTGCAAACCAGGGAATTTTCCTTTATAGTAGTGGCACACCACTGAAATTTTTCGGGACTTTTGAAACACCTGCTTATTCAAAGACACGAGAACAAATGCTTTATTCTATGTCACATCTGGAGAATGTGACACACTTAACAGTTTCTACATAGCAACAGATCTGCATGTGATCTGTGGTCACATATGTGATTTCTACGCATAACAACAGCATTCTCAAATTGTATGCTGATTGCTTCACTGGTATCAGAAAACTGAAATATATTACATGCAAGCTGCACGTAGCCTTTTTTTAAAAAGAGCATTGAGAGCGGGGAGGTTTCATTTTAAAAAGAGCAGGGAGAGTTAATTTTAAAAGGCGCGTTGAGAGCGGGGGAGACTTCATTTAAAAAAGACCATGGAGAGTGGGGATTAACGAAGACGCCATTCAAAAAAGGTTGTTGTCAGAAACAAATTTAGACTTCAGCAAGGCGCTGGAGTAGGCACTCACAATGGAGAGCGCAGTCAGGGAGTCAGAAGCAATCAAGGGAGCACAAAATGACACCATCCTTCCCGATGGGAGGGAAGCACTGGTTAGAAATGACGGGAAGCGCAGGACTCCGCGGAAAGGTGGGAAACAGCCACCATTAACAGACCAGCAAAAAGCAATGGTTTAATGGATTAAAACCACAATAGTAATGGCAGAAATGGAACCAGACAGCCTGCAAGTGAATGACAATTTAAAAGAATCAAGCATTTCTACTGCCATCGTAATGGGCACATGATGCGACATTGTAAAGGCAGATTGAGACAAAATTTTAAACAAAAAGGTAGAAATTGTGAAATCCACATAATAGATGAACCAGAAGAAACAGAGTCAGAAATTTACTCACTACACAACTTAAAAATGGGTAAAACAGCCAATCTATGTGATAGCGGGAGCCAACGGGAAACCCACCTGAATGGAGGTGGATACGGGGGCATGCATGACAGTTATAGGGGAACATACATTCAAATAAGTTAATGGAGGAGACCACTCACTAAATCTGGAAAATTCAGATGCTAAATTAAAGACGTATACTGGTGAAGACATCTGAGTAAGAGGTATGTGCAAGGTTCCAGTACAGTATGGGAGCCAGTCTGTTAATATACCCCTGATATTGGTAGTAGGGGAGGGTTCAAGTTTGCTTGGTCAGAACTTGCTTAAGGAGATAAAGTTGGGGTGGACTGAGATTTTTCAACTCAGAATGAAAGATCTGCATCAATTATCACAGGAATATGCCTCTGTGTTCAGGGAAGAGCTTGGGAAGATTCAGGGGCCACAAGCTAAAATCCACATGGATTTCAGGGCAACCCCCAGATACTTAAAGGTGAGGCCAGTCCCCAATGCATTATGAGGGAAAGTTGGTTTAGACAGGGCTGGAAAGGTTGGGAGTCTTACAACCTGTACAATTTTCCGAATGGGCAGCGCCCATAGTTCCAATACTAAAGCCTGACCAGAGTGTGCGAATATGCGGGGCAACAAGTTGACCATTAACAAAGTGGCCAGACTTGATACGCACCCTATAACGAAAACTGATGAATTGTACTCCAAGTTGGCAGGGGGAACTGCATATATGAAACTTGACATGAGCCACGCTTACCAGCAAGTCGAGTTAGAAAAGGCCTCTTGGGATTTTGTGACTATCAATATACATAGGGGGTTATATCAATATAACATGTTACCTTTCAGAGTCTCATCAGCTTGTGCCATTTTCCAACGGACTATGGAAAATTTACTTCAAGGTCTACCCCATGTGATGGTTTATCTCGATGTCCTAGTAACAGGACTAACCAATGAAGAACACCTGGCTAACTTGGAAGAGGTATTGAAGCGTTTCTCACAAGCCAGAGTATGTTTGAAAAGAGAAAAATGTATCTTCCAAGCAAAAGTAGTGGTTTACCTGGGTCATAGGGTCGACTCGCAGGACCTTCACCCAGTAGAAGACAAGGTGAGAGCTATTCTTGAGGCGCCAGCACCGAAAAATGCAATAGAATCCAAGTCCTTTTTGGGAATGATTAATTACTATGGCCATTTACTCCCAAATTTGTCGACAGTACTGGCTCCATTATATGGTTTACTCAAGAAACACCACAGGTGGACTTGGCAAGCCCCACAACAACAGGCTTTTACAACAACAAAGCAGTTGCTGCATTCATCGGCCCTGTTGGTAAATTTCAATTTAAGAAACCAGGTGAAGTTAGTGCAGTGACAGGACCCCTGTCCTATCACATATCGGCCGAAGGGCGGGTAATTAGGAGACACGGAGATCACCTCAGGAAAAGGGAAACAGATCTCCAAGAAAGAGTGTGACAAATACCCCTGTTGGAGCCTACACCACATGTAGAATAATCTCCCCTTGGTTTGGAAGTACCTGTAGGATCCGTTGACCCTGAGAGAGTCGAAGACACAAACTTACAGGTTCCTACTGGAGAGCCTAGTGGACAGATGACTCCTAAGAGGGAGGCCTCAGATAAACCATCTGAAGTCATAGAACTACAATGTTCGACATGTTTGAAGAAGCCTCCAGAGAGACTGAATTTGTAAATAGTTTATTTATGTAAATAGTTGATATATTGTAAAGATCATAAATTATACTTTCCAACAAAGGGGGAGAGGTGTGGTAATCTGAGGTGCAATACACCTTTAAGAGAATGTGAGCAGATTGACCATGTGACTGTATTACCCAATTGCTGTGCATCACAGGCTATAATGTTAATCGGTAGCTTAGAATAGGGTCTGGTTTGAGAAGCACACATTGTGTTAGTGCTCTGCTACTTGTGTAAATAAATAGCATGTGCTTCATCTTATATTTGTCTCTGTGTCTGCAGTATCTTGTTTACCAACTCACTCACCAGTAGATAGGCGTGCCATCATGTTCACGAGCAAAGCGACACGACAGAAGGAACATAACCGTAATAATCTTGGGATTACTACCTGAGCCACGGGCAAACTGGCATAGGGTAAATAAAGTCAAGGCATGGCTCAAAGATTGGGGTGGGAGGAATGGGTTTCAGTTCATGGGACACCAGCACCAGTACTGGGGTAGAAGGGAGCTGTTCTGGTGGGACAGTCTTCACTTGAGCAGTGCTGAGGCTAGTGTCCTGGCGAATCGAATAACTAAGGCTGTAGGGAGGGCTTTAAACTAAATGGGGAGGGGGGACGGTTTTGGAGAGGGGATACACAGGCTTACAAAGCAAAAGGATATGGCAGCATTGCAGGGCAGCTATTTAGGTAATGATACCCAGAGTGTGACAGGAAGGGACAGTGTACAAACATAAACAAACAGTGGCAAATAGGGTCAAAGAGGGAAAAAATGTTAAAAAGGAGATCAAAGCTGGGAACTAAATATTCAGGGGCATGTGATTTTTCAATAGGACAGGCAGGAAGGAAAGGGTGGTGAGGTAGTTTTGTTAGTACGAGATGGAATAAGTGCAATAACAAAAAATGATCTTGGATCGGAAGATGTAGAATCCATATGGGTGGAGGCAAGAAATAACATGGGGAAGAAGACACTGGTGGGAGTAATATATAGGCCCCCTAATAGTAGCTATACTGTGGGACAGAGAATAAATCAGGAGATAATGTGGGCATGTAAAAAAGGCAGTACATTAATCATGGGTGAATTTAAACTTCATATAGATTGCGAAAATCAAATTGGCAGAGGTAGCCATGAGCAAGAATTCATGGAGTGTATTCGGGACAGTTTTCTAGAACAATATGTTGTGGATACAACCAGGGATCAGGCTATTTTGGATCTGGTAATGTGTAATGAGGCAGGTTTAATAAATGATCTCAGAGTAAAGGATCTACTAGGAAACAGTGACCATAAGATGGTAGAATTAACATTCAGTTTGAGAGTGAGAAACTTGGGTCAGAAACAACTGCGCTAAACTTAAATAAGGGTAATTACAATGGAATAAGGGCAGAATTGGCTGGAGTGAACTGGGAAAGGAGTTTAGCAGAGAAGATGGTTGATGAACAATGGCAGACATTTAAGAAAATGGTTCATGACTCACAACAAAGATATAACCCATTGAGGAAGAAGGATTCTAGGAAAGGGAGAAACCAACCATGGTTAACCAAGGAAGTTAAGAAAAGTACCAAATTAAAGAAAAAACATACAATGTGGCAAAGATTAATGGTAAGCCAGAGGATTGGAAAAGTTTTAAAAACCAACAAAAGGTGACCAAAAAAATAATAAAGAGGGAGAAAATCAACTTTGAGGATAAACTAGCAAGTAATATAAAAAATGGACAGTAGAGCTTCTTTAAATATATAAAAAGGAAGAAAGAGGCCAAAGTGAACATAGGCCCTTAGAGAATGAGGCTGGGGAAATAATAATAGGGAACCAGGAGATGGCAGAGGAGTTGAATAAATACCTTGCATCCGTCTTCACAGTAGAAGACACTAATGGCATTCCAAAAATACAAAATAATCAAGGGGCAAAAGGGGGGGAAGGAAATAAATACAATAACTATCACTAGAGAAAAGGTACAAAGGAAACTATTGGGGCTAAAGGCCGATAAGTCCCCTGGACCTGATGGGTTCCATCCTAGGGTATTAAAGGAAGTAGCTACAGAGATAGTGGATGCACTGGTAGTAATCTTCCAAGAATCCTTAGGTCCTGGAAAAGTCCCAGATGATTGGAAAACTGCCAATGTAACACCCTTATTCAAAAAGGGAGGGAGACAAAAAACAGGTAACTGTAGGCCAGTTAGCTTAATACCATCATTGGGAGAATGTTATAGTCTATTATAAATGATGTAATAGCAGAGCATTGAGAAATGCATAATATAATCAAACAGAGTCAGCATGGCTTCATGAAGAGGAAATCATGCCTGACAAATTTATTAGAATTCTTTGAGGAGGTAACAATCAGGATAGATAAAGGGGAACCAGTCGATGTAATATACTTGGATTTTCAAAAGGCGTTCGATAAGGTACCGCACATAAGGCTACTTAATAAGATAAGAGCCCATGGTGTTGGGGGTAGTATATTAGCATGGATGGAGGATTGTCTAACTAATAGAACACAGAGGTGAGAATTCTCTCCCCATCGGGGGGATTGTGTGGGGGCGGGCGTGGGCAGGCACGCAGCCGATCAGCGCCCCGATCGGCTGGGCACCGCCATTTTATGTGGGCGGGCCTTAATTGGCATTCCCTAACGCAGGCAACCCCTCCCTGCCCGCATAGGGAACACTCAGTGCTTTTGGGCACACGTCACGCTGGGCGGGCCTAATTGGCCTGCCCAGTGTAATGGGTGCCCGGAAGCGCTGAGCGCTCCCTGTTTGGGTGGAGGGTTGCCTGAGTCGGGGAGTGTGCTCTTTTGCACATGCACATGAAAGAGCGCAGAAATCTCCCTGAGGCACAGAAGTACCTCAGAGAAATTACTTTCACTTATAAAACATTGATTAAAGGTAAAAAAATAATTAAAGACATGTCCCCTCATGTGAAACTGTAACATGAGCTGGGACATGTCCATTAATTATATGAAAAATTTTTCAAACACTTTAAAAATGTTCATGAAACCTCATGCCGCCTGTGGATGAGGTTCCATGAAAAATGCGAAGGCCGCCTGGGCTCTTAGCCTGCGCACCAACTTTAAGGTTGAACGAGCAGATCAGCTAATTGCTTTATTGGCTTTTTAAATGGGCTTAATAGGCCTTTGACAGTTCGGCGGGTGCGCAGTTGCCTCGGCTGCGCGCCTGTTGAACTGAAAATCTAAATGATGCACGATGACGTCATGCCCAACATCACTGCGTGTCATTTTACGCCTCAGAGAGCAGGCCCTGCCCTGCTCGCTGGGCCAAAGACTTTGCCCAGAGAGTTGGGATAAGGGGGGCATTTTCAGGATGGCAACCCGTAACTAGTGGAGTGCCACAGGGATCAGTGTTGGGGCCACAATTATTTACAATAGATATTAATGACTTGGATGAGGGAAGTGAATTAACTATCGCCAAGTTTGCGGATGACACAAAAATAGATGGAAAGCAAAGAGTCTACAGAGAGACATAGACAGGTTACGTGAATGGGCAAAAACTTGGCAGATGGAATATAATGTGGGAAAATGTGAGGTTGTGCACTTTGGCAGGAAGAATAGAGGAGCTGAATATTATTTAAATGGAGAAAGGTGCAGCACAGAGGGATTTGGGGGTTCCTGCGCATGAATCACAAAAAGTTAACATACAAGTTCAACAGGTAATAGGGAAGGCAAATGGAATGTTGGCCTTTATTTCAAAGGGAACGGAGTATGAAAATAAGGAAGTCTTGCTAAAACTATACAAGGCACTAGTTAGACCACGCCTAGAATACTGTGAAAATTTTGGTCCCCTTATGTTAGGAAAGATATGCTGGCATTGTAGGCAGTCCAGAGAAGGTTCACTAGGTTGATCCCTATGGATGGATTTTCTTATGAGGAGAGGTTGAGTAGGTTGGACCTCATTGGAGTTTAGACGAATGAGAGGCAACCTTATTGAAACATATAAGATTCTCAGGGGGCTTGACAGGGTAGATGCTGAGAGGTTGTTTCCCCTTGTGGGAGAGTCTAGGATCAGAGGGCATAATCTTAGAGTAAGGGGTCGCCCATTTAAAACAGAGATGAGGAAGAATTTCTTCTCTCAGAGGGTTATCAGTCTTTGGAATTCTTTACCGCAGAGGGCTGTAGAAGTTGGGTCGTCAAGTATATTCAAAGCTGAGATAGGCAGGTTTTTAATCAGTAAGTCAAGATTTATGGGGAAAAGGCAGGAAAGTGGAGTTGAGGATTATCAGATCATGATCTCATTGAATGGTGGAGCAGGCTCGATGGGCCGAATGGCCTACTTCTGCTCCTACGTCTCATGGTCTTATGGACATTAATATGTCTCTAGTATTCAATGGTGATGAATACTGTTTCATATCTGAAAGCTGACAGAGAAGGAACATTAGCATCTACTTAACCTTGACATTATTAAGAAAGTTGAGGATGGGCTACCCCTTGTGTCTCACCCACAGGAGTCATAAAGAAATTGAAGAGCAGGAGCCAGATTAGAACTTTTGTCAATATGTGGGGGGGGTATCTCTTGGGCTGGATATGGATGTTGAGACTTTCCGTGCCCGTTGGCGTTGGGCATGTTTGGTGGTGTGAGTGGACAATATGGCGAGAAGGGCAAAAATCAGTTTCACGATGTTGTGAAACCGCTTTGCGATCATCCACTCAGCCCGTCGATGGTGGACCCACAATCCCCACAATCGGACGTCGGGAACCTCATTGTAATTTCAGCAGTGTATCATTATAAGCCCACCGGACTCATCCTCCTCCCGCCGGATCGTCCACTCACATCGGTGGTAAAACACGCCGACGTGTTTCACAACAGCGTCTATAAGGCATGCATTTGGCAGGCTGCATTTTTCTCAGGACTTCAAGGTTTGTTTGCCAACCTTGTTTCAGTCAGCGCTCGCAGTCATCAGCGCCAGACTTCACAGACAGCACCACATCACTTTTAGCGGGGCTCATGGGCAGGTGTCTGCCTAACAGATCAGCCATATGTGAGTGGCTTTTCAATGGCTGCAGGGCAAGGGCTTGCTTGGGAGAGAAGTGGCCTCAGGCAAGGGAAGAAGCTGCAGGAAGAGACCTGTACTGGAGAAGGAGGGTAACCCAGGGTGTGTGTGGGGTCACATGTTGATCTGTGTTAGTGGCCTCAAGATGGTGAGGGCTGAGGAGGCAGTCTCCAGAGGAGATGAGGCCACATGGACATGTAAGTGTGTGTGCATGAGAATGGATGATGATGACCCTTGAGCTGGCAATGAGTGAGATGCCAGTGAATGTACGATGGGCTTGAGTGCGTGAGTTTAGAGTGATGAGATGATTCCGTTCCCTGGCTGCATGGATGAGATCATTCATCCTCTATCTGCGTTGGATGGCCAACCTCTTCTGAACAGCATTAATAAGACCGTAAGACATAGGAGCAGAAATTAGACCATTCGGCCCATCGAGTCTGCTCCGCCATTCAATCATGGCTGATAAGTTTCTCAACCCCATTCTCTCGCCTTCTCCCCGTAACCTTTGAGCCCCTTACCAATCAAGAACCTATCTATCTTGGTCTTAAATACACTCAATGACCTGGCCTCCACAGCCTTCTGTGGCAATGAATTCCATAGATTCACCACTCTCTGGCTAAAGAAGTTTCCCCTCATCTCTGTTCTAAAAGGTCTTCCCTTTACTCTGAGGCTGTGCCCTCAGGTCCTAGTCTCTCCTACTAATGGAAACATCTTCCCCATGTCCACTCCATCCAGGCCTTTCGGTATTCTGTAAGTTTCAATCAGATCCCCCCTCATCCTTCTAAACTCCATCGAGTATAGACCCAGGGTCCTCAAACGTTCCTCATATGTTAAGCCTTTCATTCCTGGGATGGTTCTCGTGAACTTCCTCTGGATCCTCTCCAGGGCCAGCACATCCTTCCTGAGATACGGGGCCCAAAATTGCTCACAATATTCTAAATGTGGTCTGACCAGAGCCTTATAAAGCCTCAGCAGCACATCTCTGCTTTTATATTCTAGTCCTCTCAAAATAAATGCCAACATTGCATTTGCCTTCCTAACTTCCGACTCAACCTGCAAGTTAACCTTAAGAGAATCCTGGACTAGGACTCCCAAGTCCCTTTGCACTCCAGATTTCTGAATTCTCTCCCCATTTAGAAAATAGTCTATGTCTCTATTCTTCCTACCAAAGTGCATGACCTCTCACTTCCCCACGTTGTATTCCATCTGCCACTTCTTTGCCCATTCTCCTAACCTGTCCAAATCCTTCTGCAGCCTCCCTGCCTCCTCAATACTACCTGTCCCTCCACCTATCTTTGTATCATCTGCAAACTTAGCCAGGATGCCCTCAGTTCCTTCATCTAGATCATTAATGTATAAAGTGAAAAGTTGTGGTCCCAACACTGACCCCTGCAGAACTCCACTAGTCACAGGCCGCCATCCTGAGAAGGATCCCCTTATCCCCACTCTCTGCCTCCTGCCAGACAGCCGACCTTGCCTCTAACACCATGGGCTCTTACCTTACTGAGCAGCCTCCTGTGCGGCACCTTGTCAAAGGCCTTCTGGAAGTCTAAGTAGGTAACATCCATTGGTTCTCCTTTGTCTAACCTACTCGTTACCTCCTCAAGAATTCTAGCAGATTTGTCAGGCATGACCTCCCCTTGATGAAACCATGCTGACTTTGCCTTATCTTACCATGCACTTCCAAGTATTCTGAAATCTCATCCTTAATAATGGACTCTAAAATCTTACCAACGACCGAGGTCAGGCTAATCAGCCTGTAATTTCCCATCTTTTGCCTCACTCATTTCTTAAACAGGGAGGTTACATTAGCCATCTTCCAGTCCTCTGGGACCCTCCCTGACTCCAGTGATTTCTGAAAAATCACCACTAACGCCTCCACTATCTCTTCAGCTATCTCCTTCAGAACTCTGGGGTGTAATCCATCTGGTCCAGGTGATTTATCCACCTTCAGACCTTTCAGTTTTCCTAGCAACTTCTCATTGGTAATAGCCACCATACTCACCTCTGCCCCCCGATTCTCTTGAACTTTGGGGATGTTACTCGTGTCTTCCACCGTGAAGACTGACGCAAAGTACCTATTCAGTTCCTTCGCCATTTCTTTGTTCCCCACTACTACTTCTCCAGCGTCATTTTCCAGTGGCCCAATGTCCACTTTTTCCTCTCTCTTACCCTTTATATATCTAAAAAAAACCCTTGCAATCTTCTTTTATATTACTGGCTAGTTTACCCTCATATTTAATCTTCTCCCTCCTTATTTCTTTTTTAGTTGTCGCCTGTTGGTCTTTGTAGGCTTCCCAATCCACTGGTTTCCCACTGCTCTTCACCGCATTGTATACTCTCTCTTTAGCTTTTATGCTGTCCCTGACTTCCCTTGTCAGCCATGGTTGCCTCATCCTCCCTTTAGTATGCTTCTTCTTCCTAGGGATGAATTTTTGCTGTGTCTCCCAAATTACTCCCAGAAACTCCTAACATTGCTGTTCCACTGTCTTTCCTGCTAGGCTCATCTCCCAGTCAATTCTGGCCAGCTCCTCCCTCATGCCTCTGTAGTTGCCTTTATTCAACTGTAATACCGTTACATCTGGTTCCAGCTGTTTCCTCTCAAATTGCAGGGTAAATTCTATCATATTATGGTCACGTCCTCCTAAGGGTTCCTTCACCTTAAGCTCCCTTATCAAATCTGCCTCATTACACATCACTAAATCTAGAATTGCCTGTTCCCTAGTGGGCTCCACCACAAGCTGCTCCAAAAAGCCATCTCGTAGACATTCCACAAATTCCTTTTCTTGGGATCCACGATTTTCCCAGTCTACCTGCATATTGAAATCCCCTATGATCACTGTAACCTTGCCTTTCTTACAAGCCTTTTCTATCTCCTGGTGTATCTTGTGCCCCACATCCTGACTATTGTTCGGAAGCCTGTACATAACTCCCATTATGGTTTTTTTACCTTTGCGGTTCCTCAACTCTACCCACACAGATTCTACATCATCTGACCCTACGACATTTCTTGCTATCGATTTAATTTCATTCCTTACTAACAAAGCAACTCCACCCCCTCTGCCAACCTGCCTATCTTGTCGATAGGATGTATATCCTTGGGTATTTAGCTCCCAGTCCTGATCCCCTTGCAGCCATGTCTCCGTGATGTCCACCACATCATACCTGCCAATTTCAATCTGCGCCACAAGCTCATTTACCTTATTTCGTATACTGCGTGCATTCAGAAACAACACCTTCAGTCCTGTATTTCCTGTCCCCTTTCTCATTGTCGTCACTTTATCTGATGTGCTTGAAGTTAGATTCCTAGCCCTTTCCAAACACTCTGTCCTATTTTGTGTTCTGGGGACTTTAATAGCCTCTCCTGGGCTCTCCTTTCTTTTCAGTTTTTTCATAATTTTCCATGAAGTTGAATCCACCCCCCACCCCCCACATGCTAACCTGCTGCTTTGTTTCCCATTAGTCATACTTCTTGTAGTTTTACCCTTCCCTCACTCCCACTTTCTAGTTTAAAGTCCTGTTGACCACCCTATTGACCCTTTTCGCTCGAACATTGGTCCCAGATCGGTTCAGGTGGAGACCGTCCCAACGGTACAGATCCCTCCTCTTCCAATACTGATGTCAGTGCCCCACGAAATGGAACCCCTCTTTCCCACACCACTCCTTTAGCATTGGCACTGATCTCCCCTGCCATCACCTACCAAGCTGGAGTGGTAATGTAGCTGTCCCTCCTGCGGCCAGAGCGGGGGTTGAGGACATCACAGTGGGCCTCCATGGTGTCCAAAGGTGTTTGAGGGCTGCAGTCTTTTTGCTTTTCAGGGCCATGTCTTCTTTGCTGCAGCCCTGGCTGGAAGCACTGCGCGCAGCTGTACTTTAAATATGGTGCCTGGCATGATGAAGCAGCGAGGTGACGGCGTGACAGGTGAATCGGAGCCCGCCTGTCTTCGAAACGTCATGTATCCTGGGAATGCATGCTTACTGCGGCTGGTTTGGAATGCAATTGCATCCGACGGGTAGAGCATCGTTTCTCCCGCCTACTACCATGCTTAGTGCAAATCTGGGACAACGAGTTTGTGGTCAGTTCAATGATCTGCTCCACATATAGTTTTGGCCACTCTGACATGCTGTCCTTCCTTCTGACAATAATATAGTCAATTTGCTGCCAGTGCTTAGAGAGAGAGTGCATCCAGGATGTTGTGTTTCAGTTTGGCAGAGGGAATACAGTGTTGGTAATGAGAACATAATCCTCTGCACACATCTTTGACAGAAGAAGGCCATTGCTATTGCTGTTACCAACTCCATTTCTCCCTGTAAAACTCCCCCAGGTCTGATGGCCTGTGCCAACTCTGGCACTGAAGTCACCAAAGATGATAAGTGTGTCTGATCTTGGCACTGCAGCAATCAGACAGGGCACAGGAATCAATGCAATCAACGCAATCAATATTGGCACTGCAACAATCAAACATTCTATCTTTCACCTCTTCAGGTTTTGCCATCATGGATACATATGCACTGACAAAGATGACATGTTTATTCCCTGTGAGGGAAAAGTCACAATGTCATGAGTCAGTTGTTTGTGCCTTCTCCTGCTTCACAGTGCTCACTACTACTGTGACCACTCCAACTGCCCCAGTTTATGTAAAATTAAAGCAAAATACTGCAGATGCTGGAAATCTGAAAGAAAAAAAATGCTGCAGAAACTCAGCAGGTCTGGCAGCATCTGTGCAGAGATAAACAGAGTTAATGTTTCAAGTCCATATGACTCTTCTTTAGCGCTCATGTAATTGTGCTTATGTAATTTGCTCTTCATTAGCTGGATGAGTCTCACTTAATGCTGCCATGAGGATGTTGTATCTGACAAGTTCTTTCCTAACCAGGGTTATTCTACACTCTGGTCTGTCTCTGCTGGCATAGCCCCTGAGCGTTTACACATCATGTGCCGATGATAAGCAATGTTAACTTTGTCTTCTTTACACTTGTTGTTTAACTGCTTTAATGAGACCCTCATCATTCACAGTAATCTGGCCAGGGTAGCTGAAGCAGAGGATGTTTAGGACACCTTTTCTAGCCCCTCATAATGCCATGGAGGTGAGCAATGGAATCCTGAGAAGCGCTGCTCAATCGCTTATAGCTGCCGAAGTCAACGCTGCTTCAATCCACTGAAAGAGGGCTCTGTGGCCTGAGTCACCTGTGGGCAGGGTTGTGGTTACAGCTTCCAATGTATCTGCAGCTTCTTTGCTTCCCCCAATACCTCAGGACTTGGAGGCTATGTGATGACTAATTTGGTGGATCATGTCATGAATTACACAAGAAATAGATTATAGTGAAGGAGGGTTACACTATGCCAAACTCACTCTCTCATGCAGGCACCCCTCAGTCCAGTGGCAGGACAAATCCGAGATGGTTGGAAGTGATTCTGGGTGCAGTGGATGACTTTGGTACTTTGAGTATAGAACTGCACACTTAGTGCTCCGCGATGCTTTGCTTAGTCACTCTGTTGGTCGTTGAATTTGTCTTGAACTTTTTTGCCCACTGTTTTGAGTAAGGCTTCGCATGAAAGGATAGGCAATTCCTAAGTCGCTGATGGGGAGACACATCAGCCACCTCACCTGGTTTTGTCCTCATGTCAACTTTTGCTGGGGTGTGGCTGCTATCACGTGCAATCAATTACTTGGAGCCACAGGCGAGAGCTGGATGCTGGTGAGGACCAAAGAAAAGTGGATCCCTCCAAAGTGTGTAACAAGCTCTCCTCCCCCATCGCCCTGACATGCCTACAGAGTTACTATTCCTCCCAGATACACCCATATGTGATGTACCACAACCACAAAGAGCACAACTCTCTGAATGTCCAGTTGGTGTGCAATCATGCTCAGCACATCATGGAGGAGAATGCCTGGTTTCCTGGCAGAAATCACAATTCCTTTACTCTGTACCATCAGTATTTGAGCCACCAAATCAAACCAGAGGGTGGTTGCTGAGTAACAAAAGTGATCCACTTGACTAAAAGCAAAACACTGCGGATGCTGGAAATCCAAAACAAAAACAAAAATAAAAATACCTGGAAAAACTCAGCAGGTCTGGCAGCATCTGCGGAGAGGAGCACAGTTAACGTTTCGAGTCCAAATGACTCTTCAACGGAACTATTCTAACAGTTCTGTTGAAGGGTTATTCAGACTCGAAATCTTAACTGTGTTCCTCTCCGCAGATGCTGCCAGACCTGCTGAGTTTTTCCAGGTATTTTTGTTTTTGTTTTGCGATCCACTTAACACCTGGCTCATGACCCCAGTGCTCAACCCAACCGCGCGTGGGCAGCATGCGTATGATAAGAGCCATGCTGCCACACAAAACATCATCAAGTAGACCATTGGGGTGCTCAAGCAACAATTCCACAGCCTGTGTCACTCTGGAGGAGCCCTGCAGTGCTCACCAGAGTATGTGTCCTGATTTGTCAGGATCTGCTGTATCCTGCACAACCTTGCTGCCATGAGGGCACAACACTTGCCACCAGCTGTACATCAAGCAGCTGAGGAGGAAGAGGAGCATGAGGAGGAGGAAACAAAGAGGCCGTCTGTGATCTGCTCATCCCACTGCAATACCAGTGAACGCAACCCCAAACCCTCATTCTACAACAGTCCAATTTCTGACCTTCCCTCTACTAATGATCATCACAGCTTCCTCTCGTCCATAATGCTGAAATCAACTCCACCAAACAAACAACCCTTCCAAATCAAATAAGCCATACACTATTCCATACAAAAGTGAACTGATCACCCTTGTGTATTCCCTACTGCAGGCGCCTTTCCCAGGCTTGGTGCCCCTGGCTGTGCTATCCCAATTGGTGAAGCATGACTGGTGGAAGGCTGCGGATTGTCAGTGGGGCCGACTGCAGATGGCCTTGCAGGTTACCCATGAACAGCTGTGGTCCCAAGGAGGTCCAGTTTTGAACTACGCCACCTCAGTATGGGCGATAGCAGTCTGGGTTGGCTGGCTGAGACAGGCATTGTTAGAATGGCAGCAATGGGAGGACGAATGCTGTCACCTTGAGAGAGAAGTGCAGGTTTATGTTCCACGGAACTACTGCCATTCCCCAAGGCAGAACTTCAGCAATCATACTAATCTGCTGGAGCACAGATTGCTAGACTGCTGTGACAGCCTGCATGCCCTTTTGAACCCTGGAATCCTCAGTTATTATGACAGCAGTCTGATCCCGAATGTTGAGATTGCATGATTTCAGTCTGAGCTTCCACTGCAGCACTCAGGCATCGGGTGACTTCTGCTTGTGCTGCAATAGAAGTTGAGACATTGGCCAACAGATGCTGCATGATGGTTTGGTCTGCAAGTGTTCTCCTGGAGGTAGATGAAAAGAATGGGCTTAAAACTCTGAATAAAACCTGTGACAAGATGGCCAGACTCCTCCCTGCTCTTTAATGGTGACAGCAGTGTTCCTGGTATTTCATTTCATTGTGCTTGCCCATCAGCCTTTTTCTGTATGTTGCCCCATCAAATCTTCATCTGAGTCTTCTGCAGTAGAACTCATGCACAACTTGGCCTTCTGTAAACTGGCACCTGCTCTATCCTTTCTGCCTCCGCTGCCTGTTGGCCACTTGTGTCCAGAGACTCATTATCTGCAGATCTCACCTCTAAGCTACCCTTCAATGAGTGAACAGTGTCAATATCTGAGCCGGTAGCTGCGAGTTTGAGATCAAGTGACCATGTTTCATCACCGTCAGGCTCTTGTTCCTCTTGCACTTCACAGTCCTGTGCCACTGCTTGGCCAGGTAGCAGTATTGGGGTATCTGAAAGGAAAAAGGCACATAGGTAGGGTTGCAGTGAGGGTTGAGGGGGAAAGCAAGAAGTGCATGCATACACTATTTGCAGCTTGTAAATCAGGAGTGATTGTGGATTGAGGAAGAGATGAGATGTAAGAAGAAGGATTAGGTAGGAACATACCATCATCTTCAATAATTTCAGCCTCACTATTGACCATGGCCTCAGTTGTAGCTACTCCAATTATGGTGAGCACCATCTCCTCCATGTAACTATGCTTGTCCCCACCAGTTAGGTGCTGTAGTGTGACACCTTATCCTACAAGAGAGATAGAGTGTGTCAGTGAATGTGGTGCAATGTGTTTGGGTGATGTATTTGTCATAGTTGAATTGCTGGCAGTGCTTGCAAGCTGTGAGTTATGGATATGAATCTTGCAGAAGTGATAACTGTATGAAGGTGAAGTGAATCTATGAGTGTATGAGTTGTAGCTGATGTTGTTGGTAGATGAGTGACGGGGTGAGGGGGCGGTAGTGAATGAGGCTAGTGCATTTACTAACCTTGACCATTTGTGTGAGGCCTGAACTTCTTCCGGCACTGTATTCAGTTCCTTGGGGCTACACTGCTGGCATTGTCTATGACGGTTGTCTGCTCTACTGCATTCACAATGTTTTCTGGAGTGCCTCCTGGTTCTCAGTGGATAGAGGGTATACTGTTGACTTCCTCCACAATATTTAGTTCACAAACTAATAGCGCATTAAAATTAATCTAATAATAATCATAATACGAAAGAGTTGAATGCACTTGTTCAAAAGGGCTACTAAAACAGCAACGAAGATTATAATCAATGCACTTAGACCCTAAAGACTCTTCGAGCCTCCACAGTTTTTGTCTTTCACTATTTAAGAAAGCACTTTTAAAAGGTCCTCACATTTTAGCACATTGAATTTAATTTGCCATGGTTTTGTCAACTCACTTTATCTATCAATATCTCTTTGTAACTTCCTGTTTTCATCTACATTGCTTACAATGTCTCCTATCTGAGGAAAACTTGGATGTGTGTCTTTCTATCTCATCATTCAAGTCATTAATAAATATTGTGAATAACTGAGGCCCCAACACAGATCCTTGACGATCACCACTGGCCACATTCTACCAAATATAGAACCCTAGCCATCATCGATAGATTTCTGGATACTAATGACATCAAGGGATATGGGGATAGTGCGGGAAGGTGATTTTGAGGTGGATGATCAGCCATGATCTACTTATCAAAAGAAAATGCCATGGGTGACTGAAGAAGTAAGAGGCAATATAAAGCTACAAGAAAGAGCATACAAAAATAAAAAATGGATGATCAGCCATGATCTAATTCATTGGAAGAGGAGGCTTGGCTGGCTGAATGACCTACTCCTGCTCCTATGTTCTTATCCCTATCCTCTGTTGCCTGCCACTCAGCCTATTTCCTAACCAGGATTTGCCTTCAAATCCATGGGCTTCAAATTTAGCTAACAGTTCTTTTGAGGGAATTTATCAAATGCCTTCTGGAAGCCCATTGAATAAAATCCATAGACATTCCCCTGACTGCTACATTAGCTACCTCTTCAAAAAAATCAACCATGTTCAACAGGCAAGACTTTCACTTTACAAATACTGCTTTCTCCGATCAACTGAAAATTTTCAAGGTGTTCCTTAATTACAGGCTCAAGTAATTCCACAAAACAGATATTAGGCTAACTTGCCTATAATTCCCTGGATTCCCTCTCTCACCTTTCTTAAATAGCGGAGTGTCATGGGCAATTTTCAAATCCAAAAGAAAGTTCCAGAATCGAGCGAACTTTGGAAGGTTATATTCAGGGCATCTGCAATGTTCTCACCTACTCCCTTTAAAACACTGGGATGAAAATCATCTGGTCCAGGGGATTTGTTACTCTTCAGTTGCTTTATTTGCTCCATTACCACTATATTGTTATGTTCATTTTGGTGAGTCGCTGTCCCTGATTCAAAATTAGTTCCTCAGGATGTTTGTAATGCTGACCTCCTTTACTATAAGTACTGACACTAAATGATTATTCAACATTTCCTGCATTTCATTATTTTCATTGACAATATCATGATAATTAGTTTTCGAGTGTATCAACATTACTTCTGACCATCCTCTGTTTCCTAACATAATTGTAAAAGTCTTTTTGGGTTGATTTTGATATCCCTTGCAAGTTTCTTTTCATGCTCCTTTTTTGTAGCTGTTGCTGTTCTTTGTATCATTATGATTCACCAGAGTCTGTGCTTTTAAAAATATTTTTGTATGCTCATTCTTGCAGCTTTATACTGTCTCTTACTTCTTTAGTCACCTGTTGCATTTTATTTTGATAAGTAGAGCTTTTGCCCCCTTAGAGGTATAATCTGGTTCTGTATAATATTAAATTATTTTCTGAACACCTGTCACAGATTTTGTCTTGTTGCTCACTAATAGGTTTGCCCAGTTTTCAGTAGATATAAATACATAAGAAATAGGAGTGGAGGGAGACCATTTGGCTCTTCGAGTCTGCTCCACCATTCAATAAGATAATGGCTGATCTGATTGTGGCCTTAAATCTACTTTCCTACTGCCCCCCATAAACCTTCACTCTCCTGTAGTTCAAAAAAACTGACCCACTTGAATATATTCAATGGCCCAGCTGCTACTGCTCTCTGGGGTAGGGAATTCCAAAGTTTAATGACTCTCTGAGAGAATAAATTCCTCCCCATCTTATTTTGATACTGTACCCCTGGTTCTAGATTCACCATTGAGGGGAAGCATCCTTTCCGCATCTACCCCATCAAGCCCTCAGAGTCTTATATGTTCCAATAAGAACACCCCTCATTTTTTTAAACTCCAATGGCTGCCGCCATCCTACCAGTGTTGACCTCGGTGCATTGGCATGCCAGCACTATCATCTCAGACACCTGATGGACTCCTCCATCATGCCTTGCAACCTGAGGAGTACATGCAGGCATCCCTTTCTGATGTTCCTGAGCTTGCCTTTGCAGCTCCAGCAACTGAGATATAACCGAGTCCAGAGGCTCAACATCTGACTTGGAATCAGCAAATTTCTGGCCTCCAGAAGTCCTCCGAGCGCTGGAAACCTGGGAAGTCCCTGCCACTGCCCGCTGTGGAATAAACAGTGCGATGTGCTCACCAGATTGTGACCCCAAGGCTACTCTTGGGTCCCACTGAGGCATGTGTCTCTGGTGGAGAGTGTGGGTGAGCGCTGTGACGGGTCTTCAATTGGTGTTTCAGCAGATTTTTCTCCCGAGGTGCCTCTGGAGCGTGATTGGAGGCCCTGGGTCACGGATTCTGTCGGCTGTTTGGCAGATGTGCCTGCGAAAGCAAGGTGAGATAATTAGTGCATGGCAGTGGCCTGTGAAAAAGGACACCTCACTCACGGCATGGTTGTCCGATGGATGTTGCACTGCTGGATCCTCAATTGGTAGAGAACCGCCGACCTCTCCATCAGCCAGACCATTGCTGACCAGCTGGATGACTCTATTTTCATTTCAGGCATTCATCTAGTCTGTGACCTCTCTCTTTAAGTGAGCCAGCTTGTTCTGCATGAATAGAGATAGAAAGTGTGTAAGCAGGATGCCTACCAGGCCAGATGATAAGTATGCCAGGCATGTGTGGGTGGTGATTGATCCCATGGACTGGATGAGGAAATGAAGGTGTGTGTGAGAGAGTGAATAGTAATGTCCCTTGAACTGGCATTGAGTGAAATCCCAGTGGATGTGTGATGGCTTTAAGTGTGTGAGTTGAAAGTAATGAGAAGAGTGACTTACCCTGGCAGAATGGAGGAGATCATTCATCCTCTTTTGGCACTGGGTGACTGCCCTGTTTGGAAGGCCGTTGGCATTGATCACTGTTGCCATTGCCTCCCAAGACGGATTGGTAATGTTGCTGCCCCTCCTGCAGCCAGAATGAGGGTAGAGGACACATGATGGGCCTCCACGGCATCCAATAGGTGTTCCAGGGATGCATCCCTTAATCGACGGCCTGCAGTCTTCTTGCCTTTCAGGGTCATGTCTTCTGTGCAGCATGCCTGGGCTGGGAGCACTGAGAGGTGTGCATATGGTTGCACTTTAAACATGGCACCTGGTGTGAAGGAGTGGCGAGGTGACAGCTTAGCGGGTGAATGAGAGCCCACCCGCCATCGAAACAGCATGTTTCCCAGTAATACATGATTAATGAGCCGGGTTTGGGATGTAATGAAAAGCCGTGGTTGCGGTGGGCGGGTAAAATGTTCTTTTTCCCGCCTGCGACTGCACTCAGAGCAAATCTGGGATGATTCCACCCATTGGAACTGTCAAAGCTGTCAAGGAACTGTCAAAGGATACTTGGTGAGTTGCCATGGAGGGGGAAAGGGCAAGGGATGGTGGGTGGTGGGCATGGGTTGGTATTAATCGGCACTAAGTTGACATAGGGCCAAAAAGGGCCATGGAGATTTGAGGGGCATAGGGGGTATAAGGGGCCATGGGGGGTTGCGTAGAGTGGCATGGGTTGTCATGAGGGTATGAGGGGCCCTGGCTAGAGAGCCTAATTTGGCATAGAGGGTATGGAGGACCATGGGAGGTGGGTGGCATGAGGTGGCATAGGCTGGCATGGTTCAGGCATGGGAAGTGTGTGGGGGGTGGGGGGGGTGAGGGGATGTGAGGGCGAGGGCTCAAGGGCTGTTTTTTGTGTTCACTGTTTTTTATGTAACTTAAACAAAGCGCCGGAGCACAAAGGCAGGCCTTCCGCCCAGCCTGCCTCAGCACACAGTCCAGGGGAGGCAGGCCCCACCCACCCACCCACCACCCCGGAATGAAAATCCAACTTACCAGTCACCATTTTCAAAGGTCGTGTCCACAGAGCGGGAATACCCCTCTCTCTTTGTGCCTGGAGCAAAAATCTGGGCCTTAATAGCTATTTCACGGTTCCTCCTTTCAAGCATTACATTGGACTTGATCATATTATGATCGCTATTAAATAACTGTTCTTACACCTTTAGGCTATTAACTAAATCTGGCTCAAAGAATGGTAGCAGAGTTCTCCAGGTGTTCTGGCTAATATCTATCCATCAACTAAAGTCAATAAAACAGATCATCTAGATATTGATCTCACTGCTGTTTTTGTGACCTTGCCGTGCAGATTGGCTGCCACAACTGCCTCTACAGCAGCAGGGATAATCTTCAAAAGCACTTCACTGGCTGTGAAGCTTTTTGGGCTGGCCTGAGGATGTATATAAATACAAATTCCTTCTTTTTAGGACTGGAGCCTGCTGATTGTCAGTAAACAATTGCTGATGCCAATGACAGTATTGGATAGCATGCAGTGACCTACTCAGCCTCATAAATGAGGCAGCCGTCAGGTACCTGAAACTCTGAATGACTAGTGGGCCTGCTTCATTACCTCCCTAGTCTATGAATACACCTCATTAGACTACAACTCGGCTTTGCAACACAGATGTCGCAGAGGCATCATGTGCTGCAACTACAATATCTCCAGCAGACAGCTGAGCCCAACTCTTGGTAAAGCTTTGATAAAGTTTGGTAAAACTTGGTGAAAGAGGTATGGTGGACATCATCTGCATTATTCAAAATTCCTGGTCACATAATCTGTATATTTAAAGAATTTACCTACATCAAGGCATTCCTGCACAGTGTTTGCACAGACATACGCGCCATTGAAATTCCATGAGCCCCGAAAAATTTTAAAAATTGACCAAGGCAGCTTTGTGAGTCTTGCTCCATGCCAAAATTAATGTTCTGGTGATTGACAACCACAGTGGGCGGAATTTTCTGTGCTCGCTGGTGTTGGGCATGTTAGGCGGCGTGAGCGAGGAGTCCAGAAATCGGTTTCACGACATTGTGAAACCAGTTTGCAATCATTCACTCTGCCCAACAATGGTGGGCCGCTTGTCCCGCTGTCGGACACCAGGAACCCCATTGTAATACATCAGCATATCATTATAAGGCCAGCCCACCAGAATAACCCCCCTACACTGGATCATCCACCCACGTCAGCGGGAAAACATGCTGGTGCAGAACACGTTTTGACAAGAGTGACATGCAGAAGTTGGGACTTACCGCCAGGGCCTTGCTCACATCACAGACATCTGAGGAGCAGAAGGTGCTGGAGCCTGAGAGTAACGGGGCCCTGGAGGAATGTCCATGGCATGCTGGGTGGATTCTCATGGACATAGCTTCGCCACAAAGCAGCTCACAGAAGGTGGAAAGTCACCGTTGCGGGCCTGCTCACAACGGATGATGGTCGAGGGGATGGAGAGGAAGGTCCAGCTGTGTTTGAGAGAGGAAGATGTACTGGGGGGTGGGAGAGGAAGTTTTAAGATCAACTATGAGAGGAAGAGGTATCATGAGGTGAGGTAGGGAGGGGGTTAACAAAGGTGTCGGGGGGAGGTGGAGGGGAGGAACTATGAGATGGAGGAGGCTTAGGATAAGAAGAGGGCAACTGAGGGGGTAGGTGTAAGGGGGTCAGATGGGAGAAAGGAAGGAGTGCGGAGAGGAAGATAGGTGTGGTGTCTGGGGGTAGGAGTTCCAGGGGGCATCTGCGGGGGGTGATGGAGTTCCAAGGGGGGAGAGTAAGGAGTCTGGAGGATGTCCAGACGAACATGCAAGGGAGGGGCCTGATGAGTCCATCACTGCCACCAGGGGAACGAACTGAGGCTGAGCAAGGTACAAAGGGATGGTGAGAATGACTGAAGGCAAAATGAGGCATTAGGGTGGGAGTGTGAGGGTGCAACAGTATCAGTAGAAGAGTATGTTTGGTGGGGACACAGAGGCAGACACAGAGCATCTGGTGAAATGGTGGGATTTGAACTTAGGTCCTAGATCATTACCCTGGGTCCCTGGAATGCCAGTCCAATGATAATACCACTATGCCACTGCCTCCCCATGGATGGGGTGGGATTTTCAGGAAGAAAGAGAATGCTAGGGGACCGAGGGTGATGCGGGAAAGGAAACGGGTGACTGGGGGAGGGGAAAGGATGGGTTACACAAGAAAAACCATCGCACTACCATGGCTTGCCAAATTGAAAGTGAGAAGAGACTCATGGTGGTCGAGATCAGGTGCTGCATGGGAGTGTGATCAGTGGGTGGCCAGAGATGCGGGTCAGCTCAGATGGTCAACTGACAGCGAACCCCAGCAGGCACCATTGAAAATGCTCAGGACATTGAGATGAGTGCAATGTGAGAAGCATCCGCATGCGTGGGAGAATGCTTGCGCGAGGTTCCAAAAGGCCCTGCCACACACATGCATTTCTCCTTCCAGAATCGCTCGTGGGCTGGCTACGTACAGCTGAACTGCTAATAGGTGGGGGGGATGCAGTGGGGGGACTGGCAAAGCTTGTCAATGAAGTTGATTGACACTATTACACATTATTCAGTGAAAGTGAACATATTTCCCGATTGTAAAGTGACAAAATGTGTTCACCGGTGCAACCAACTGTTATCAGAATTTCTTAACTTTTGAACGCCTAACACTTCTAGGTGCTGCCCTGACATCCGCAGCAGGGGTGGAGACAGCCTGTGCGATGGTCGGTCCTGTTGCCTCTGATGGCTTCGGCATAGGTCCTCTGGTGAGCTGAAGCCTGGGGGGCCCCGGCTTACTTTGCTGTCATCCAATAGGCCAGCTGTTCCCTCTGCGATGACAGAGCATGAGGTTGAGGGGGTCACAGGCAGAGGGGGCTCGAAGGGAATGGACAGCCTCTGAAATTCCTGGGTAGATGACCCAGGGGTGTCCAGCTGCCGCTCCTCCTCCCTTCGGGTGTCCGTGGGCCCCGGCCTTACTCCTTGAGGGGAAGGACCATCTGGGAGGATGTCAAGGTGCCCCATTCCCCTCTTGCGTTGCCACTGCAGGAACTCACCCATGGCTCCCTTGATGGAATGCAAGTCTGAACACATCCCCATGTTCTGCTGGACCAGGGTTCTCCATGGCATCCACCATTCTCCCTGTGGAGAACTCCATATACGCACATGTGCGCACCACTTCATCAGAGAGCAGGCAGACGCACACCTCCAACTCATGTGCCACTCTGTTAAGGGCTTCCAACAGTTCTTTGTGATGTCCACCCATCTTCTGCCAACTCTCCAGAATGAGTTGGAAGGTCAAATCCAGAGGCTCATCATCTGACTCGGACCCCACAGATGCCTTTTCCCCAGCAGTCCTTCGCGTGTCGGGGAGCTCGGCTGAACCTGCCTCCACCTGCTGCAGGCACGTTTCCGTGTGGTGACCACCAGATTGTGAACCCGAGCCTGCTCTAGATCTAGGTCCCGCTGAGGTGTGTGTCTCTGCGTGGGTGCAGGGTGTGGGCTAGCGCTGTAACGGGTCTTCCCAGCTGCTTATTTCCAGCTCTTCAATGGAGGAGGAGTCCTGTTGGCTGGAGCTGAGGGACGGCTGGCTGAGGGTGTCAGTCGCTCAGCTGAGCCTCCTGTGAATCACAGTAAATATAGTTAGTGCATGGCAGCAGAGTGAAAAGCAGGAGAGAGAGCACTCACATTTGCGTTGAGAGAGAGATAATGTGGTGCAGGATCCGCACAAGGGTGTTCGCTGCTGACCTCACCATCGCCGCAGGCACGGTCCACGTCCTCACCAGTCAACATGATGGCACACTCCTCAAAGTGAGTAAGGGGCCTAATGTGGGCCACTCCAGCCCCCGCACCGAGACCTCTGCCTGCTAATGCAAGCAGACTTTTCCTGCATGAAAACAGATGGAGGGAGTGTGAGCAGGGCACATGGCACCGCATGGAATGTTTGTGTGGTGAGCGGAGCCATGGACAGGATGAGGACGCGAGCTCCAGAGGGTATGGGCCTGATGGAGATGTGAGGGTGTGTGTGAGACTTAGTGGTGCTGTTCCTTGAGGCGTGAGATCCCTGTGGATGTGTGATGGGTTTGGGTGAGTTGAGAGTGATGAGAAGAGTGACTTACCCTGGCAGAATGTACGAGACTATTCATCCTGTTGCAGCACTGGGTGGCGGCCCTCTTTTGCATGGTATTGGTGCTGACCACTGCTGCCACCACCTCCCATGCTGGATTGGCCATGTTGCTGCCCATCCTGCGGCCAGAGCAGGGGTACAGCACATCACGGCGGGTCTCCGCTTCCTCCAAAAGGCGCTCGAGGGATGCATCATTAAACCGGAGGGCTGCAGTCTTCTTGCTTTTCAGGGCCATGTCTTCTGTACAGCAGTCGTGGGCTGGAAGCACGGAGAGGTGTTCGGGCACTGCACTTTAAATATGGCACCCGGCGTGATGACGCGGTGAGGTGACAGCGCCATGGGTGAATGAGAGCCTGCCCACCAGATTTCATGATTAAGGAGGCAGGATTTGGACGGTACGGCATGAAAAGCCACCGTTGTAGTGGGCGGGTAAAACATCCTTTTTCCCGCCTGCTGCCGCACTTAGTGCAAATCTGGGATGATTCTGCCCAGTGCATCAGTCACCAGTTTTATGATTTTGGAGATGGACATGTTACTCATCATTTTGAAATGGCTTATTGTCATTTGAAAGTTTCCAGTGGTGTGCAAACTGAAAGCTGTCATTACCTTGATCACCTTAAGAAAGGAAGAGCTGACTAAAGATGGGCTCTGCAGCTTTCTGTTTCGTAGGTGGTACTTGATGGTAAATATCTTCCTGGGCAACCTCAGGATTTGCATGCACTGCTGCTCAATTAGGTCTCATTCTGCCCTCTGTCTCCAGTGGATATGCAGTCCAGCACTCCTTGTAGCTGTAATGCTCATCAACATGTTTGTCTATTTAGAAGATACAATAAATTCAAATCAGGTCAGAAGCAATGGGCGTCAGTGGAGAATTTATTGCACAAATGGAAAACAGAAAGTGTTAAGAGCGCAATTGTTAGCAATTAACATTGTTTCCTAGTGGTCATTAAAATGAAAGGCCATTGGTGCCACTAATTACCTTTACACAAAGTGAAAAACTCAGAATAGCACAAAAACTATCAGCTAATGATATTGCTGATTTTTCCCAATTTTGTTTACTCCTTTTAATAACACCTCCATGAGCATAGCATTAGGAAAAAAGCCCATTTTTAAAGATACTTGGAGTGTTTATAGGGATATAAACTACCTTATTTTGTGATGTATTTGTTTTTATTTTGCTCTCTTCCCCTGAATTTCCATATGCTAAATATCCCTGCTCCAAGCCTCCTCTCCCAATACTGTTAAAAAATGTATGAGAGCAGGCTGAAAAGGCTTGTCACTCTCCATCAGGAAGTGCCTGGTGTTATTCCATGACAGTATGGCTGAAATCCAGAACTCATCATGTGGTCAGTCAAAAGCCCAAATCACCACCACTCCATGGCACAAAATGTTTTGTATCGCATGACTGATAAGATTATCCATTGCAACAGCACCAGTCCCCTGCCTCACCCCACCCCACCTCTACCTCCACTACCACCACCAACACCACCTGTCGTTTTTTACTTAATCCAAGTTACAATATGTTTTTAAATTTTGGTAAGGAATTTAGAGATAATTAAGGTAAGAGCTACACTTTTTCGAACTCTTTTTTGCCTAATAAGGCCTGTTAATTTGTTGTTTACATGTTCTGGATACAAGGCTTCTGCCTACACAGGATATCTGGAAAATAAGGCAGTCATTTCAGAAATCTCACTAATTGAATTGTTGCGATTCAATAGCAGGAAAGCATCCTCCAGAATCATGTATTGCATGTTTACGAAAATGTATTTATGTATCATATACACATTTATATAATATATGCGTGTGTAATACACATCTAAGGGGTAGGCCATTTAGGACTGAGATGAAGGGGAGTTTCTCGACTCACAGGGTGGTGAATCTTTGAAAGTCTCTATCCAAAGGGCTGTGGAAGCTCAATCATTAAATATGTTCAAGACAGAGATTGATAGATTTCTGGATATTAAAGACATCATAATATCTTAACAATATATGGTTGGTGTTTGAATTGGAAGTTAAATAAAAATCTTATTGTATACATTTCAGGAGAATAAAACCCTGGTATTCTTATTGTTTATGTTATAATGGAACAATAATAGCAAATATTTCATGAACTGTGTACAGATGCAGACAATTTATAAATGAACACATCTCGTTACCATGTGCTTTCTTAGCTACAAGATTTTTTTTTATGCACTGGGTATATTCCAAGAGGTTACATGGCTCTGAATGGGGTTGAGATTATATGCATTGTGATGCACTAGGCATCACAACTGTCTGGAACAGGGTTGGTCTTTTCCTCCTGCCATACTTCATCTGTGCACATCAAAGGATATTGCAGTTGTGGGATTGTCGCATCCAATTTGAAGAATAAACAAGCTAGCAATTGCATTAACACCTTGAGTAATATAATTCACTTGGAGAATCCTTCATAAACAATTGGCTTTAACGAGTTGCCACTCAGGTATAGGATTAATGTTACCTCTCCAAGTTGCTATAACATAATTTAAAGGTCCATTATGTAGAGCTCATTTTAAAAATGATTAGCAGATTGCTCAGAATTAAATGGTGTTCAATCAACATTCAGGACTTAATAGCGGATAGAGACATTAAATCACCTGGGCACCTCTTGGCTAGGAAAGAGTGTCATGATAATGAAGGAAAAGCATTGAATTGTGCCTGGAAATACTGGACTTTAAAAATAAGACCTGAGTTTTTAAAAACGCACATACGCCACTGGTCAGAATGCTGCAGGGTGACCTCCCTAAGAGGTAATGGAACCCTACCCAGTTGCCAGATAAAACACTTCTAAAGACATCCAGAAACCAATTGCTCCCTACAGTAGAGACAATGGGACATAATGAGAGATGAGTATCATATCGACAAGAAATCCTGTGAGCAGTGCCCAAGACAGATTTGTGAATTCACTTCCCAGTTGGAATACACAAAGGAAGGGTTAAAAGTGAGCTGAAAAGTTGCCCCAGAGTCTGTCTGTTGGTGGATGCTCTGAGAGAGAGCAAGTGCTGGAAGTTTGACTCAGAAGCAACAGCCACATGCAGTACCCCTGCAAATTGCCATTTTGCAGGTATTCCGATCTCTTTCCCCCTCTACCGAATTCAACTCTACTGGAACCTCAAAACCAACTACTCATCCACCCGACTCAACTCTACCAGGACCTCGAATCCGACTATTCATCTATCGGAGTCAACGCTACTGGAACTTCGAATCCGACTATTCATCTATCGGATCGGAGTCAACGCTACTGGAACTTCGAATCCGACGATTCATCTACCGGAATCAAATCTACTGGAATCTTGAATCACAATGGCCGCAACGCCCAATCACCTAATCCTAACAAGTCAAGGACTGTTCCGTCTACCTTTTATATATTCACTTGCTTCAAGCTAAATTCTTACTTTTAACCTGTATGACCGTATATGCATCTGTTTTATCCTTTCTTGCCTTTAGTAATTAATAAACTTACTTTCACCTTTAACTCAAGAAAGTCTGATTAAATTGGCTCCTTCAAAACCAGAACGATTGGGTCTGGGAAAAAGGGATCTGCGAAAGGGATCCTTTTTAGATTAAATCTTGTTGCGATCAACAGAATGTTGGGGGGGCTGAAAAAAGACAGGGAGCCAGTTCATCCCTCCTCACCCGGGCCATAAAAATTTGGGGGTGTCCCAGCCAGACGGTGACAAATTGAGAGATCTCGCCTGGATCAACAACTTTGGGGAACCTCACATGGGAGTGGGTCATAGCAGGAGTAAAATCCACCAGGTTTGTTACATCTGATTGTAGCGACTCTTAATGGAAACAGCAGACATCAATGCTGGATGGGAACAAAATCATGCTCAGCCAATATTATTCCCATTGTTAAATAAACTTTTGACAATAAGACAGGAAATGCAGGAAATACTCAGCAGGGCAGGCAGCATCTGTTTCAGGCTGAGAATGACCCTTCATCAGAACTGAGGTAATGTAAAACACCAACATGGATTGGTTGGACCAAATAGCCTGTTTCTGTGCCATATATCTTGTGCAATCTTATGTGGATTGTACTTTGCCATTTCCACCACCTTCAGCATGATGCCACCTCTAAACACATCTTCCCCTGTCCTCCCTTTCAGCATTACAAAGGGACAATTCCCTGCGTGACACCCTGGTCCACTCTTCAAGCATCCCAATGCATCGCTCCCTTCCCAAGGCACCTTCCCATGCAAGTGTACGAGATGCAAAACCTGCCCTTTTACCTTCTTCTTTCTCACCATCCAAGGCCCTAGACATTCCTTACAAGAGAAACAGTGATTTATTTGTACTTCTTTCAATTTAGTATACTACATTCACTGCTCATGATGTGATCTCCTCTACACTGGAGAAACCAAACACAGACTGGGTGACTGCTTCATGGAACACCACCATTCTGTCTGCAAGCATGACACTGAGCTTCCTGTCACTTGTAATTTTAATTGTCCACCTTGCTCCCACTCTGAACTTGCTATCCTTGGCCTGCTAGAGTGTTCCAAAGTAGCTCAATGTAAGCTTGAGGAAAAGCACCTCATCTTACAACTCAGCACTCTACAGCCTTCAGGACTCAACATTGAGTGAGGAACATGGAAACATAGAAAATAGGAGCAGGAATAGACCATTTGGCCTCTCGAGCCTGCTCCACCATTCAACTAGATCATGGCTGATTTTCTACCTCAACGCCATTTTCCCCAACTCTCCCTCCCTGATGTCTTTAATATCTAGAAATGTATCGATCTCTGTCTTGAACATATTCAGTGACTGAGCCTCCACAGCCCTCTGGGATAGAGAATTCCCCAGGAAAAATGTGAAGTTATCCACTTTGGTAAGAAAAAACAGAAATGCAGACTATTTCTTAAATGATGATAGATTGAGAAATGTCAACGCCCAAAGGGACTTAGGTGTTCTTGTTCATGAGCCTCTGAATAAAGAAATTCCTCTTCATCTCAGTTCGAAATGACATACCACTTATACTTAGATTGTGTCCTCTGGTTCTAGGCACCCCAGGTAGGGGAAACAGCATTCCTGCATCCACCCTGTTCAGCCCTGTAAGAATTTTGCATGTTTTAACGAGATCATCTATCATTCTTTTAAACTCTAGAAAATATAGGCCCAGTTTCCTCAATCTCTCCTCACAGGAAAATCCCACCATCCTAGAGATCAGTTTGATGAATATTTGTTGCACTCCCTCCATGTCAATATATCCTTCTATAGGTAAGGAGACCAAAACTGTACAAAATATTCAAGGTATGCTCTCACCAAGTCTCTATACAATTGTAGCAAGACATCTTTACTCTTATATTCAAATTCCCTTGCAATAAAAGGCCAACACACCATTTACCTCCTTAATTGCTTGCTGCATCTGTGTGTTAGCATTCAGTGGCTCATGATCTTGGACACCCAAGTCCCTTTTGACATTAACACTTCCCAATCTCTCACTTTTTAAGAAATACTCTGCATTTGTTTTTCTTACCAAAGTGGATAACCACATTTTTCCACATTATATTCCATCTGCCATGCCCTTGTCCATTCACTTAGCCTGTCTAAAGCCCCTTGAAGCCTCTTTGCCTCCTCCTCACAACTCACCTATTTTTGTGTCATTAGAAAATTTGGAAACATTACATTTGGTCCCCAAATCATTGATATAGATTGTGAATAAATGGGGCCTAATCACTGATCCTTGCAGTACCCTACACTAGTCACAGCCTGCCAACCTGAAGATGGCCTTTTTATTCCTACTCTCTGTTTTCTTTCTGTTAACCAGTTCTCAATCCATGCCAGTATATTATCCCCAATCCCATATGCTCTAATTTTGCTTGCTAACCTCCTGTGTGGTACCTTATTGAAGGCCTTCTGAAAATCCGAATACACCACATCCACAGGTTCTCCCTTATCTATTCTGCTAGTTACATCTTCAGAAAACTCCAACAGGCTTGCCAAACATGATTTCCCTTTCAACAACTGATGATGATTCTGCCCAATAATATAATGTTTTTCTAAGTGTCCGGTTATAACATCCTTTTCATAGATTCTAGCAATTTCCCTACTACTACAGGCTAACAGGTCTGTCATTCCCTATTTCCTTTCTCCCTCCTTTCTTAAATAGTGGGAATACATTTGCTATCCTCCAATCCGCAGGATCCATTCTAGAATCTATAGAATTTGGAAGATGACCACCAATGCATCCACTATCTTTACAGCCACCTCTTTCAATACTCTGGGATATAGATCATCAGGCCCAGCGGATTTAACAACCGTCAGTCCCATTAATTTCTCCATTACTACTTCTTTACTAATACTAATTTCTTTCAGTTCCTCGTTCTCGCTAGTCCTTTGGTTCACTAGTATTTCTGGGAGGTTTTTTGAATCTGCCGTCATGAAGACACACACATTTGTTTAGTTTCTCTGCTATGTCCTTATTCCCCATTATAAATTCTTCATTCCCTGCCTGTAATGGACCCACATTTGTCTTTGCTGATCATTTCCTTTTTACATACCGATAGATGCTTTTACAGTCCATTGATATGTTTCTCACTAGTTTACTCTCACATTCTATTTTCCTTTTCTTTATCAATTTCTTGGTCCTCCTTTGCTGAATTCTAAATTATCCCAATCCTCGGGCTTAATACTCTTTTTTTGGCAACTTTATAAGCATCTCCCTTTGATCTAATGCATTCTTTAACTTCTCTCATTAGACACGGTTGGATCACTTTTTCTGTTGGGTTTTTGTGCCTCAAAGGAATGTATATTTGTTGTCAATGATGTATTAATTCTTTAAGTGTTAGCCACTGGCTGTCTGCCGTCATACCTTTTAATGTAGGTTCCCAATATACAACAGCCAACATGTCCCTCATACTTTCGTAGTTTCCTTTGCTTAGATTTAAGATCCTAGGTTTGTATTGAGCTACATCACTTTCAAACTTAATATAAAATTCTATAATATTATAGCCACTTTTCCCTAAAAGTTTCTTTACAATGAGATTATTAATTAGCCTTTTCTCACTGCACAATACTAGTTCTAAAATAACCCATTCTCTAGTTGGTTCCTCAACATACAATTCCAGAAAACCATCTCATATACATTCCAAGAATCCGTCCTCCACAGCATTAGTGCTACTTAGATTTACCTAGTCTATTTGTAGATTGGAGTCCTTCTGATTACTGTATTACCCTTGTTACATGCACCTCTGATTTCTTGATTTATACATGCCCTAGATTACCACTACTGTTTGGTAACCTATAAGCAGCTCCCACCAGTGCTTGCTGCCCCTTGCTGTTTCTTAGCTCCACTCAAAATGATTCTACATCTTGATCTTCTGATCTAAGGCCCCTTCTCGCTTATGCACTGATCTCATCCTTTATTAACAGTGCTACCACACCTCCTTTTCCTTTTTACCTAACCTTCCTAAATGTTGAAAACCCTTCAATGTTCAGTTCCCAGCCTTGTTCACCCTGCAGCCACGTCTCCATAATGGCAATTAGATCATTCCCATTTACTTCTATTTGTGCCATTAATTCATCCACCTGGTTGTGAATGCTGAGTGCATTCAAGTGGAGTGTCTTTAATTTTGCCTTTTTAACATTTTAACTCAACAATCTTAGTTCAGTAATCGTAGATCAAAACACCTGCCTCCATTTTGTTTCATGTTTTTTTTTGGTTAGGTTTTTCTTTTTCTTGCTCTATTCTTTCATTTTGCATTTGGACAGCCGCTAGTTAGCCATTCGCATCTCATCGGGACACAACTTTTGTTTCTTTACTTTATCCATTATCATGAAACCTTTTGTCACTTAATCTCTCCTGCCCTCCACCCTACTTTGCTCCCCTTTCCCCCTTTCACTTGTTCAAAACCCATTACATTTCTATCATTCCTTAGTTCTGATGAAGGGTCAGCATTGACCTGAAACTCTGTTTCCCTCCACAGATGCTGCCTGACTTGCTGAGTTTTATTTCAGATTTCCAGAATCATCAGTATTTTGCTTTTATTAACCCTTTGACAATCACTGGTTAGATTAATGAAAAATAGAACTTAGTGTCATAGGGTGAATGGTACACTTGGAACTATTTCATTACATAGGTCAGTCAATGGGTTCAGAAGAGGAGGGGAGAAAGCTGAAGTGGGGGGAAGGTAGGAACTGTGTTGCTCCACAGCTCCTCTGGGTAAATGGCTTGGATTTCACCATTAGTGGCAAAGCGACAGCAACTGTTACTAACCTGAAAAAAACTGCCTTCAAAGTTCAAGCAATACCTGTGGCGTGGGCTGCACCTTTCCCACCATCAGTTTGAATCCGATACCAAGGGCAGAATTTTTCCCTTGCCAGCAGGCGTACGCCCAACCTGAACAGGAGAAAAATAGTGCACAATGACGTTGGGCAAGCGTCCCGATGTCATCGCGCACACGTGCAATATTTCGGTCGGCGGGCAAGCGCAGGAGTCGGCAGTGCGTCCGTCAGCAATTAAGAGGGCTGTTCAGCCCATTAACGAATAACTAAACTGAATTTTTCCCTGCCCCTCCAACCTTACGGTGAATAGGCCAAGCGACCTTTGCATTTTTTGCGAAACCTCATCCATGGGTGGGATGAGATTTCAACCAGTGATTTAAAAAAAACTTTTAAAGCTCATTTTAACATGTCCCTGCTCATGTGACAGAGTCACATGAGGGGACATGTTTTCCTTATTTTTCAATTGTTTATTTTTAATGTTAAAAATCTTCAGCTCCCTGAGGCAGCTCTGTGCCTCAGGGAGCTTTCACTGAGCGCACCCAGTGTTTCAGCGCATGATTCACGCTGGCTGGCTAAATAACGGCCAGGCAGCCAGTGTGAAATTGCGGTCAGGGCCCGATCGTGGGCGGTGGTCAGTTTTGCGGCTGCTCCTGTGCCCGCCCGCCACGCATGCCCAACGAGGTAAAAATCCTGCTCCAAGTCAAGGGGATCTTCGGGCATCCAGCAACAATGATGACATCAAGCGGGGTAGGCTGCCAATCACATTGAAGTATTCTCATAGACAGCAACCAGGAAAATTAAACTATCTTCCAGTTTTAATTAAATTTTACAGAGAGAAAATAACTGATTGGGATATACACATGAGACTAAGAAAGAAGCATAAATAACAAAAAGAAACTTGTAAAAAAATTAACTATGTGGAATTTTTTATTATAATGAGAAAATTTGATGTTTCACAAATGTAAAATTATTTTTTCAGCATCAGTGAGGTTTCTTAGCAGCAGTATGTCATTAAAAATCCCATTACACCTCATTCAGCAAGGTGTAACTTTCTCAAGGATTATTTTACAGTGAAAATGGCATAAATGGGTAAGTACTCATCAGTTCAATGCTACTTAATTGTAATCTGTGGAAATTTCAATAGCACATCCTACGGGGAAGTATAGAATAACTTACAGCAACTTCTGGATTTCATTGTTTAACTGTGAATGTGGAGAATTCAGAAGTTAGTATCAGTGTCAGAGGAGTAATGATAATGAATGCTGACACTTTTGTTGTCCTTACAGCTGCAAAATCTATGCTGATATTTAGTGGCAAAAATTCTCAGCAGAAGTGAACAGAAATTGATGGGCTAGTGTTATGCATTTTTGTGATATGTTCTTTTGCTATGGGTTGGGAATGCAGAAGGACAGTTTTTAGTTTTGAAGGTTAAAACATAAATATGACATCTCTATTACAAGAGCAAGACAACTTTGGGCCTGTAAGACATGATCATATAACATTCACAGTTTATTTATTAAAAAGAAATTAAACAGAATGTTTTAATAATATTGGAATATTTCAAATGTTTCCTGATGCAGATTTTGAATATTTCTAGCAGATATTCAAAATATTTGTTCAAACACAGTGCATTCTAACTTCAACTTTATTTCAGCACATTCACAATGCAATACCAGAATTTTTAAGAAGGTCATTATTAAACAGTCGATTTAATTAATCTCTTTGAAAACAATAGCGCAGTTCAAAGATTGGTGAGTTGTCATTTTTTAAAGTTTACTTCATATATACTAAAAGCCCAACCCCCACCCCCCCAACCCCCCCAGCACGCCGTGACACTCTCTTACATCTTTGCACCTCAGTCAGTGCCATTTGGATTCTTCCCATGACAATACTAACTGTATTATGTATTCAAAGTAGATCTGTCCTGAACTGCAGATCTTGCATGCAGTCTGTTTTCAACATGCAAAATCTTTGTGCTGGGGTACAAGCAGAGCCATCATGAAATCTTATGTTACATACCAGCTCCCAAGAAAGGGCTATAGGGTGGGACAAAAGGATTCAAAACCACAACCTGAAAGGGAAAAGGTGCAGGTGTATGCAGAAAGCCGGCTCCCCTCCTAGCAGCATGAATAATGAAGGTGGTAGCTGAGGCCAAATAAGCGCTTTGTTTTTATACACAAGGAAAAACTAGGTATTGCATTCTAATATATAATGGAAAAGGAGGCAGATCCTGACAGTACACATGCAGACATACTGCTAATTGCATCCCTGTTTAATATTTTTTTATTGTAAAATTTGCCACATGGATCATGGTATTGAATGACATTTATACAACACCATAACACACATGCTATGAAGTCGCATGAATTTTTTAAAGGTGTACAATACTGTCTATTGTTCTGCTTAGGCAATAGTTTGCCAATTAAGTTTTTTTTCCAAAAAATTGCTACAGGGACAAATATAAATTGAAGGTAAAAGGTAATTGGGGCTAAGCTTTCCATTCAAATGTCATACTCTGCATACACTTTCCTTAACCTTTAAATCTACATAACGTCATCTGTGATGATCCTCCATTTTATTGTCTTGCCTCTTAACATTCCTTTATTGACATCAGTATTGAAGGTCATCTGCTGGTCATTTCATCGAAAATTGCATAGGCTGGCTATGCACCAGTAGAGCACCATGTAGACCTATACTGATGCAAATGTTAGCTCAGAGGATAGCAGATTTGTGCTGAGAAGGATTTTATGTGACATGAATGTCTAATACAAATAATGGACCAAGGCAATATATGACCATATGAGGTCATCACCTAGACTTTGCTTCTATCAAAGTGATATATATAAGTGAACTTGTCTCTGTGGGGCTGAAAATGCTACTGGGAATGAAGGTCTCAAGCTCAACACAATCCACTGTGGTGAGCCAGTGCATAGCTTCTTCAGGCCACAAAGATGGTTAAGTTAGGGAACCTTCATATAATGTGACTAGAGTACATTGGTGAGAGCCTAAAAAAAAAATCTTTATCGCTGGATAGCCCTACATGGTGCTGATCTGCTCTTCTGCCTCAACCTCAAAAGACTAAAATGCTGACCTGTTCAACATTAAAAAATGACCAGTGCTCCATGAACAGCTTCAACAGTTGCTGTTGTCAAAACTTCAGGCCTTGGCTATGGGTCTCTAGCACCAGAAAAGTATTTAAGCAAGTTGTCTTCACATTACAGAGTGGGGTTAGCTCATTCGTGTGCAGACATGTCACATGCAGAGGACTGCTCCCTGGAGTGGCGTTCAGCGGTTGTATTATTTGCCATTGCGAATATAAATAGTATTGTCTTATTCATAGAAATTCTGGCACAAAAAGAGGCCATTTACTAAAAGGTGAGTGACCATGCTTTCTCTCTACACCCTGCTTTTCTTGGCACCCTTCTGTAAATATTTATTTTTCACTTTAAATATTGGCTTCAATAGCTGGTCGAGATACTGTATTTTGTATTCAGGTTTTTTGTTATTGATTTGATCATTCCAAATAATTTTCATTATCCTTTCTTCTTCTCATTCTTTCTCTGTTCTTTTATTTCTTTCACTCTCAGGTGCTAATCCTCAAAAGCCAAGTACACCTGCAGCTCGTAGGAGCCCCAGTGCAGGTTTGTGACCTTGGTCTTCACACATTTATTTCCCAACTTTGCCATGCAGCAAGAGAGGAGCAGATCAGATGTAAGAGGTTTCTGCGAAGGAGGGGGGAGAAATCAAATGGCCAGGCAATATGCTTAATAGTTTGTTGAATCTTCAACATGGACAAATGGGCCACAGTCCCAATTCAGCCTATCAGTTGACATACAGGGATTCTTCACATGCTGTCACATAAAATCTGTACACTCAGGGAGAGCAAGTACTTTCTGTTCAAGTTGAAGAAATTGATTAGACATTTACAAAGCAATATGGGTGCCATCTATAGCATCTGAACATTGGGAAACCTGGCAACCCCACAGAACTGGATAGATCCACCTTCCTGCTCTCTTGTCATGTTCCAGCCCTTTTAAAAAAGGATCAGTCAACTAAGGATTACATGACTGTGTTGCCCTCGAGCCCATGTAACTGAAATCCCAGTGGCTTCCTGGAATGATGCATTGTCACAACAGTAGAGTCTAGTCATCAACTCATAGCCCAGAAATAGCAGTGTGGGCAAATGACCAGGGCTACAGAACCTTACGCAATAATTTACACAGATCCTCAATTGTATATTTGATGGACTGCTCTCTTCTAAGATCCTCAAATGGAATCATGTTGCCTTTATATTCTTTGTAAGGCAGATTATATTTAGTGAGGTGCAACTCCCTAATTGCTGCATGACTCTTTCCCTCCATCCCATCTTGCTGTTTCTCCTCTTATGTCATGGTAAGGTCATACAAAGTACGAGCACAGGGAATGTCATACCTCTTCATTGAAAGCTGCCAAAATGGTGAGGAGGTGGAAAATTACCCATTGGTCTTGCACACCCACAGCCAGTCAGAAATGAGTCCAAAGTGGTCTTGGCTAATGGAAAAAACACTCCAAAAAATTGTTTCCTGACAATAATCACCGCTCAAAATTTCAGGAGTCTTCAGACTCAACTCTTTCAGACTCCTTCAGACTCTTTCAGTCCACTTGTCTGAGATAATCCTGGCTTAGGTCCTAAGCAGGTGATAGCATTGCCTCCAGTGGTGGAGTGAATAAAACCAGGGATGTTCAGTCGGTCAGAATTGGAGGAGTGCAGAGCTCTTAAAGGCCTTTAGGACTGAAGGAGATTACTGAGATAGGGAGAGGCAAGGCCATGGAGGAATTTGAAAGCAAGGATGAGGACTGTAAATTTGAGGCGATGTTGGATCAGGAGCTAATGTAGGCCAGCAAGCCCAGGGATGGTGGATGAGTGGGACTTGGTGTGAGATAAGGTATAAATAGTAGAGTTTTGGGTGACCCTCAAGTTTAAGCAGATGGGAGACTAGCCAGGAGAGCTTTGGGATAGTCAAGTGTGGTGATAACAAAGGCTATGGATGAGGGTTTCAGGTGAAGATGAATTGAATGTTTCATTAAAAGAAATAATATGGATCTAAAATAAATGAAATTGAATCTGAAGTATAATTTCTATGGCAACAAGATTGGAATCTCACGCAGAACAGGAATCACTGACGCAGGAATCACTGACGCAGTTATCTGCATTCTGTCCAATGCAGCTGTTTTGAAAAACCTACAGAAACAACAATATTGTAGAGCTCTGGGGGCAGAATTTTAAGTCCCGTGGGTGGGGGCGTGCCCAACCCAATCGGGTATAAAATAGTGCGTGATGACGTCGGGCAGGGCCATTAACAGTCCAATTGATGGTGATTTTTCATTGCCTATGTGATTTTGCGCTCGTCGTATGGGCAAAATGGG
The DNA here is from genome assembly GCF_964194155.1 of Cetorhinus maximus. Classification (NCBI taxonomy): domain Eukaryota; kingdom Metazoa; phylum Chordata; class Chondrichthyes; order Lamniformes; family Cetorhinidae; genus Cetorhinus; species Cetorhinus maximus. Next base: position 55,753,045 of record NC_135880.1, read on the forward strand.
CAGGCGGCCAGCCAACATTTTCAAAAACCTCATCCAAGGGCGGGATAAAAAGGGTCAGCAGCATTGCCAGTGTGAGTAGTGAGGAGTTTGGTAGATAGTTTGCTGTTGGTGACTTATTGGTACTTAGCAGTTTCATTTCTGTTTGGAGCTTCATTGTTAGCATTTCCAGGCTTCATTTCAGGACTTCGTTGGTATCTACAAGGCCCCAGGACAATTCAGACTGTGAGGATGCTTCCAGGTATCAGACAGCTTTCCGTTACTCTGGTAATGGGGATTGTGGTCTCCGCTGGCGGCACCTCCTCTGAGGAGGAAGAGAGGAGCAGAAGGGAGAGGAGGCCATGTGTCCCAATGCAGCTTCCAAAGAAGTGATCTGTGGGAGGGGAGGCACAGGCACAAGGGGCGCAGGGCCAGCAGGTAATCCAAGGCGGAAGGAGTCGCAGGAGATGCCACTATCCCGCTGCGAGGGTTTATAGGCAGCGATGCAGCTACCTCCATATGTCTGAGGTGCAATGCCAAAGGAGGGTCCATCTCTCAAGGAAGATATTGACCTCCATCTGTCAGATAATTGGGCCTGAGATCAGCTCCGGCTGTGTGGGTAGACACCCCATGCCAGAGGCTCTGAAGGCCACAGCGGCCCTCAACTTCTATTCTTCTGGCTCTTTCCAGGGCTCAGTGGGAGATCTGTGTGGGGTGTCCCAATCAGCTGTCCATAGTTGCATCAAGCTGGTGACAGAAGCTCTGTTCAGGCGGGTACTCACCTTCATTCTTTACGGTATGGACGAGGCCAACCAGACACAGCGAGCCAGAGGCGTGGCGGCCATTGCTGGCTTCCCCTGCGTCCAGGGTGCTATAGACTGCATACATGTGGCCATCAAGGTGCCAGCAGGTGAGCCTGCTGCCTTCATCAACAGGGAGGGCTTCCACTCCATGAACGTGCAGATAGTGTGTGATCACAGGATGCAGATTCTACAAGTCTGTGCAAGGTACCCTGGCCGCTCCCATGACACTTATATCCTCAGACATCCTCCAGGTGCTACAGCTCTTCAGTGCTCCAGCCCGACTGGATTGATGACTGCTGGGTGACAACAGCTATCTGTTGAAGAGGTGGCTCATGATGCCTGTCCGTCACAATGCTGTCATGCCTCCACAAAGGCGGTGATAGAGAGGACCATAGCTCTTCTCAAGATGCACTTCAGATGCCTGGACCGTTCAGGGGGAGCACTACAATACCCCCAGATTGGGTGTCACTGATAGTGATTGCATGCTGCGTTCTCCACAATCTGGCACTGGCAAGGGAGGACTCACTGGAGGAAGAGGAGCTTGACGTAGCTCCACAGGCCACAGAGGATGAGTCAAGTAGTGAGTCAGAAGAGGAACATGATGAGGAGAACACTGAGGGCATGGAGGCAGACCTTGGTAACCTCCAGGGAGGCAGGGACACCAGCGATGCCTTGCGAGTGCCACGTCTTGGTGACCTCCCCGCCTCGCTGGCACCGGCATTGGAGACAGCCTGCTGACTCTGCTGTCTTGTTGGCCTTGATGACCTTGGCAATCGTCCTCTGGCCAGTGGAGCCTGGCTGGTCCCGCCTGGGAGGGAATGGCCAGTGCCATGGCTGGCATCTCTCCAATCATCACAGCCTCATCAGATGCCATGGTCACTGGCAGAGGGGCAGAGGAGCTGCTGCCAAATTCCAGAGTGCCCTGAGAGGAGCCCCCAGAGATGGCAAGCAGCTCATGCACCAACGTGAGGTCACTGTGGACCTCCCTGCTCGCCATTGATAGACGGGCACTTAGCTGGCATACTGGGTGCCTCATTCCTCTCCCACACGGACACTGACCACCTGAGCTCAGTGTCTATGCGGGGGCTTGCAGGTCTGAATGCAACCCCAGAAACCCCTGATTCTGTAGCTGGAGCTGCTTCTCCATGAGAGTTGCCACTCTCTCAATGGAGGAGGCAGTGCCCACGCTATGAGGGTCAATGCAGGGCTCATGCTCTGCATGGAGTCCTCCATAACGGAGACCATGGCACACGATCCCTGCCAGATCCATCCGTACATCTCGGCGGACATCCAGCACCTGCTGCCTAATGGTCGACGCCAGAGGCTCATCATCAGCCTTTGATAGAGCATCGTCCTGGTCCCCAGCAGTCCTCTGATTGCTGGCGCCCCGTGCACTCTCTGCCTCTGCCCACACCTCAAGCAGGTGTGAAGTGTCCTCACCAATGTGTACCGAGATACTAGCTGCCAAACTAATGCCCACTGAGGTGCTGGTATCTACGCTGGTGCTTGCTTCAGAGAGCGGGTCTGATGCAGGTAAAAGTGATGCCTGGTGGTCCTCCGTTGTCAAGGGTGGCCCTTCAGGATCTGCAAAGCGAACGCCTGCTGGCGAACCTAACATGCTATTCGTTAAAGCCATCACACTGTCACTGTGCATGCCAGGTGCCCTGATGAGACAATGGAGATCTGTGTCATGGTGCCATTGTCTTTCAGTGATCAATGGGGACTCCAGGCTTGAGGCTCACATCACTGAAGACATGACACTAGAATGGTTGCACAAACTCTCACCTCTGTGCACTGCACTCTTACCTTCGTCTGGCACCCCCGCCACTCCACGCCCGGTTGCACGGGGAGCGTGCCGGCTCTCGAGCTCCAGGGCATCTTGCTTGAAACTGCTGAGCAGCAGCAGGTTGGGCTGCCCTCCACCTGTATGTGTCCTCTCTGACTGCTAACGTCTTGTCTTCTCCTGAAAGAGCAGCATTGATTAGTCCACTCTCTACCTGCAGCGCCAGTGCAGCCTCAGACTCTAGCACTGCTGAGGTCCACAGGGGCACGGCCACACCTTAATACTTCTGCACACTGACCCATGCCAACACGGTACTCACCCTTCCTGAGAGCAGCAAGTCACTGAAGCACTTCTGGCACTGCACCCATGTGCGTTGCACCACATCATGTCTGCTCACCAGCGCTGCCACCATCTCCCATGCCCTCTCTGTGAGGTGTGGTGGTCTCCTCCTCCCATCTCTGGGGACAAGGGTGTCTCTCCTCGCAGCCACCTCCTCCAGGAGAATAACAAGACACTCGTTGGAAAAACGGGGGGCCGAGTGCCCACTTGACCTGCCCTCCCACCATTCCCAACCGCACTTGGCTCCATAACTTCACTTTGGGAACGCAGATCAAACATCCTTTCATGGCAGTCTTCCAAGGACTGCCTTGGCTGCTTTTAAACCTGCTGCCGAGTCACCATTGGACCCGGCAGGCGACAGGCCCCCGCCCCCGCTCGGCCCTTCCCAACAAATGCGGAGCCACGTTTCATACTGGGAGGGCCCTAATTGGCAACCGCGGGCAGCAGACCGTTTCCCAGCTGCTCCCGGGCCCACCAACCGCGCCCGCCCAATGGCCTCAAAATCTGGCCCTACATTTCATGATGCCATTTCCTTCAAAGATCCTGATGAGAAACTGGTCTGGCTCTATCCCTTATGACCCCCAGCAGCAACGTGAAAGTATGAACACAATGCTCGACACACTGTTGTCAGAAGGATAATCACATTGGGACAAGTCTGAATACAGATAGCGCATGGAGGGAGAAATTGTTAAAAAAATTTTGTCTGACAATGGCAATTTTACCGCAGGTGGCCTCCTGCTGCCTGCAGGCTCATTGTTCAACTAAGGATGACAGGCAGGCTCCTGATCCTGTGGGCCCAATCAGAGAGCTGGCAGTTCTAAAGCCTCAGCCGAGCCACTGGAGAGGTGGACATTGCTAAGGGATGCAGGAGACCTCGAGGGGTAGGCCAGCTAAGTAAAGAAAAGAAAAAATTCGCTGGGCTGAGGCTTTCCCTGCCTGTGACCCTTTTTCTGGGCCATTGAGCCTGGTGCCATAGTCCACTGCTGAAAGGCTGGTGGCCTCCCCAAGTGGTGGTGCTTGGGGTGGGGGGGTCACCTTGCCATCGGCAAAATGCCGGTTGCTTTGTAAGATGCCGCCAGTTGGGTTTTTAATTATATTAATCGGCTGTCTGCCTTCTTGGAGTTGGCAGCCTCGCCACATCCAGATCTGCCGCTGGTAAAATACAGTGGTGGCCAGCCACATCAGGGACCCAGCACACTGTGGCTCTTCACAATTTTACCAGATCCCCCTAGGGTTGCCAACCCTTCAGGATTGGCCTGGAGTCTCCAGGGGTTGAAGATCAATCTCCAGGACATTGCTGAGTGCAACCCTAGAGAAAAATCATAGGGACATTAAAAAAGATGGGGTTTTTAAAAGAGTTTCTTTGAACATTTCTCTTTACCAGACAAAACTATTAAAAAATGGAGAAAAAAGGCTGTTTGGCTGACAGTCAAGCATCATTTATGTGGGTGATGAGTCTTTTTGCGTAGTAAGGCAGTGCATCACAAGGATGAATGTGTTGGTTGATGAATAGCTGGAGTGTGGGGGCAAGTCATGTGATGAAACCTCCAGGAATACATTTAATCACAGTTGCAACCCTACCCACCTCCCAGCCTGCCTCCTGGGGGCTGGTAAAATCCTGACCTATATGTCCAATTAACTAAAAACCTTTCCTGCTAATCCAGTATGGTTATACAGCAAGAAGCTGACAATTTGCATGATCCACACAGCAAGATTTACTGAGTACTGTTGGACTGAGTAATAAGATGCAGTTGTAGTTCTGTGCATTGCTTAATGCTGACTGACTTCCTTCTGGCAGAATAACAAAACCAAAACACAGTCTCAGACAGCAGAATTAAGAAGACTTCAAAGAACATGTATTAAATATTTATCCCCATCAGCATGCAGACAGTTTCTAAAACTAAAATGAGTATGGATTACGCTCTGTGTAGCATTTATGTCTGAATGTCTTTGTCACCTGATATGCTCAGACAGTCTAACCTGCATGCTATTGGATATCAACAGTATACAATGGCACACTTTCAGTTAGCTAATATTTGGTGAGTAGCTAATTCAATTTTTTAAGTTAAGTTTTAGTTACAAAACATATCATGGATGGAAATGCTAAACTCTGGTTGTTCTTGAGGTGATTGCATAATTATGATCTCATAGCAACTGTTGTTTTGACATTGCCAACACAAGATGATTCAGTGCAGTTAATACAGTTATAACCCTGATGACCCACTTTATATTCAAGTGCAAAATTTATATTTTGTCTCAGGCTTCCCTCTTGCTGGGCATTAGTAGTTTTTTTGTGGTAAATTAGCTGTCAACCTGCTCATGTAATCCCAATCGTTAATGTATTCAACATAACAATAAACCTGTCTGTGGCAAATTTTTTCAACAGGTGGAATTCATAATGCAGTACACAACTTAATCAGCTGGATAAATTGGAAATGAATGAAAGTTGACTACTCTTCCCTATGAAGACTGTTGCAATGAAAATGTACCTGAATGCCTGATTTGAATGTTTTTGATGCATATTTTCAGCTGCCTAAGCCATCATCTTGGAAATTCCCTCCCTTAAACCTCTTCACTTCTGCACTTCTCTCTCTTCCTTTATGATGCTCCTTAGAACTTACCCCTTTGACCGAGCATTTGATCATCTGCCCTAATGTCTCCTTATATCACTCAGTGTCAAATATCTGTTTGATAATGCTTCTGTGAAGTACCTTGGGGTGTTTTACTATGTTACGGGTGTTATATAAATGCAAGTTGTTTTTGTTGTAGATTGAATTTACAGGGAGTGGACATCTATATAAGGTTAATATTTGGGCAGCCTGTGAATTTGAGGAGAACAGAGCCATAAATATTTAACTGCGTTACACTATTTACTGTTTGCTCATCTACTGTATGTGAACAAAATTATTTGTTATCTAAAGCCTCTTTCTTGATTCGGTAAGAGTGTTTAATGAATTTACTGGTTAAAGAGAGGAGAATCATGTGGTTGCATGTGATACATTCCAGTAACTTCTGTAGAGCATTGCACCATCATTTGCTCCGATAGCAAACAACGTATTTGAATTGTAGGGAATGAGGGTCCGCTTGCACGACTGAACAGTGATCCCGAACCCACGATAATATCCATGGTAAAAAATCTTTCTTAAAATGACACCTAAGGAAGTGATTTGCACTGTTCTGTTTGGCAGCACCCCTCCCCCCACTGATCCTGAGGATTGTGGTTATGTAATAATTATACAAATGTCGAGACATGTTAACATTATTAGATAGAATAAATTACATGAAATCTTGTCCCTGGATAAATTGTTTCCTCACACTACCATCATAGTCCTTTAAAAATGTTCATAAAGTATTTTAAATCTTTTCAATCCCAATTGCCTTTTTCACTGCCCATTTATTTATTTTGTGGTAAAATGGCTAGAGCAGCACAGACTAAGAGCAACCACATTGACACCTCTGTAGAAAGGAAGGACGTGAAAGGATACAGCACAGGCACAGAATCGACTGCCGCTTTGAAATAACTCATAGGATTCAGCTTCTTCTCAACTTTGCAACCGCAGAGCAAGGGAGAAATGAACCTGTAGGGAATCTCAGGACCTTAAAGTAGAAATGACAATAAATAATTCCTCTTTCGGTTTTTGATACTAAGCTGTGAACTGCTCTATAGGGCGGAAGCGTCTCAGATTTGCACAAAGTGCGGTAGCAGATGGGAAAAAAAGTTGTTTTACCCGCTGGCTGCAATGACGGGTTTTCACGCTGTATCATTCCATTCCTGCTTCATTAATTATGCCACTAAGTGAAACATACCGTCTTGCTGGCGGGCAGCCTCCAATTTGCCTGCCATACCTTTACCTTGCTGCTTCCTCATGCAGGGTGCCATATTTAAAGTGCAACCATGCGCACACTTTTCAATGTTTGCAGCCCTGGGCTATGATGGGTATGATCTTATAGCCATTACGGAGATATGGTTACAAGGAAACCAAAGCTGGCAACTAAATATTCAAGGGCATGTGCCTTTTCGAAAGGACAGGCAGGAAGGAAAGGGTGGTGGGGTAGCTTTGTTAGTACGAGATGGAATAAGTACGATAGCAAGAACTCGGATCGGAAGATGTAGACTCAATATGGGTGGAGGTAAGAAATAACAAGGGGAAGAAGAAACATAGTTTCTAAACATAGAAAGCATAGTCTATAGGCCCCCTAACAGTAGCTATATTGTAGGACAGAGAATAAATCAGGAGATATTGAGGGCATGTAAAAAAGGCAGTGCATTAATCACGGGTGACTTTAATCTTCATATAGTTTGGGAAAATCAAATTGGCAAGAATTCATAGAGCGTATTCGGGATAGTTTCCTATAACAATGTGTAGTGGATCCAACCAGGGATCAGGCTATTTTGGATCTGGTAATGTGTAATGAGGCAGGTTTAATAAATGATCTCAGAGTAAAAGATCTCCTAGGAAACAATGACTATAATATGGTAGAATTTAGCATTCAGTTTGAGAATGAGAAACTTGGGTCAGAAACAACTGTGCTAAATTGAAATAAGGGTAACTACAATGGAATGAGGGCAGAGTTGGCTGGACTGGACTGGGAAAGGAGTTTAATAGAGAAGATGGTTGATGAACAATGGCAGACATTTAAGAAATTTGTTCATGACTCACAACAAAGATATATCCCATTGAGGAAGAAGGATTCTAGGAAGGGGATAAACCAACCATGGTTAACCAAGAAATTAAGGACAGTATCAAATTTAAATAAAAAAACATACAATGTGGCAAAGATTAGTGGTAAACCAGAGGATAGGGAAAGTTTTAAAAACTAATAAAAGATGACCAAAAAATAATAGAGGGAGAGAATAAACTTTGAGCGTGCACTAGCAAGTAATATAAAAGCGGACAATAAGAACTTCTTTAAATATATAAAAAAGAGGGAGGCCAAAGTGAACATAGGCCCCTTAGAGAATGAGGCTGGGGAAATAATAATGGGGAACCAGGAAATGGCAGAGGAGTTGAATAAATACTTTGTATCAGTCTTCATGGTAGAAGGCACTAATAGCATTCCAAAAATACTAAATAATTAAGGGGTAAAAGGGGGGAGGAAATAAATACAATAGCTATCACTAGAGAAAAAGTACTAGGGAAACTAATGGGGCTAAAGGCCAATAAGTCCCCTGGACCTGATGGGTTCCATTCTAGGATATTAAAGGAAGTAGCTACAGAGATAGTGGATGCACTGGTAATAATCTTCCAAGAATCCTTAGGTCCTGGAAAAGTCCCAGATGATTGGAAAACTGCCAATGGAACACCCTTATTCAAAAAGGGATGAAGACAAAAACAGGTCAGTTAGCTTAACGGCTGTCATTGGGAAAATGTTATAGTCTATTATAAAGGATGTAATAGCAGAGCAATTAGAAATGCTTAATATAATCAAGCAGAATCAGCATGGCTTCATGAAGGGGAAATCATGCCTGGCAAATTTATTAGAATTCTTTGAGGAGATAACAAGCAGGGATAGATAAAGGGGAACTAGTAGATATAATATATTTGGATTTCCAAAAGATGCTTGATAAGGTACCGCACATAAGGCTACTTAATAAGATAAGAACCCATGGAATTGGGGGTAGTATATTAGCATGGACAGAGGGATGGCTAACTAATAGAAGGCAGAGAGTTGGGTTAAGGGGGGCATTTTCAGGCTGGCAACCTGTAACTAGTGGAGTGCCACAGGGATCAGTGCTGGGGCCACAACTATTTACAATATATATCAATGACTTGGATGAGGCAGTGTTGCCAAGTTTGTGGATGACACAAAAATAAGTGGGAAAGCAAATGGTGAGGATGACACAAAGAGTCTACAGAGGGATATCGACAGGTTAAGTGAATGGGAAAAAACTTGGCAGATGGAATATAATGTGGGAAATTGTGAGGTTTTACACTTTGGCAGGAAGAATAGAGGAGCTGAATATTATTTAAATGGACAAAGACTGCAGAAAGCTGCAGCACAGAAGGATTTGGGGGTCCTCGGTGCATGAATCACAAAAAACTAGCATGCAAGTGCAGCAGTTAATAGGGAAAGCAAATGGAATGTTGGCCTTTATTTCAAAGGAAATGGCGTATAAAAATAGGGAAGTCTTGCTAAAACTATACAAAGCACTAGTTAGACCACACCTAGAATACAGTTTTGGTCCCCTTATCTAAGGAAAGATATACTGGCATTGGAGGCAGTCCAGAGAAGGTTCACTAGGTTGATCCTGGGTATGGTGGGATTTTATTATGAGGAGGTGTTGAGTAGGTTGGGCCTGTACTCATTGGTTTAGAAGAATGAGAGGCAACCTTATTGAAACATATAAGATTCTTAGGGGGCTTGACAAGGTAGATGCTGAGAGGTTGTTTCCCTTTGTGAGAGAGGCATAATCTCAGAGTAAGGGGTCACCCATTTAAGGCAGAGATGAGGAGGAATTTCTTCTGTTAGAAAGTAGTGAATCTTTGGAATTCTTTACCACAGAGGGCTGTAGAAGCTGGGTCGTTATGTGTATTCAAGGCTGAAATAGACAGATTTTTAATCAGTAAGCGAATCAAGGGTTATGGGGAAAAGGCAGGAAAGTGGAGTTGAAGATTATCAGATCAACCATTATCTCATTGAATGGCAGAGCAGGCTCAATGGGCCGAATGGCCTACTTCTGCACCAATGTCTTATGGTCATACGATCTTATAGACTGCTCCGGTGAGGACATGGCCCCAAAAGCCAAGAAGACTGCAGCCCCCCTATTCAGTGACACATCCCTGGGATGCCTTCTGGATGCTGTGGAGGCCTGTTGCAATGTCCTCTACCCCCGCTCTGGCTACAGGAGGCCCATCAGTCTCACCACTCTGACTTGGGAGGCGGTGTCAGGGATGGCCAATGCCAAAGCTGCACACATGAGGTTGGCCACCCAGTGCAGAAAATGGATGAATAATCTCATCTGTGCCGCCAAGGTAAGGCAACTATCGTATCACTCTAAGCTCACACACTCACAAGGCCATCACACATTCACTGGCATCTCACTCACTGCCAGCTCAAGAAACATCACCACTCACTCTCTCACACACACCCTCACATCTCCATCTGGCCTCATTTCCTCTGGAGATCGCCTCCTCAGCCCTCAAGATGATAGGTGGAGAACTGCCCGTGAGACCCCCCCAAAAGTGATGTGGTGCTGCCTGCAAAGCCTGGTGCTGATGACCACGAATGCCGCCAAAAGCAGGGTAGGCAAACAACTCTTGAAGTCCCGAGCGAAGTGCAGCTCACCAGGCACATGTTGCTTATGTACAGCTGTGAAACACGTCAGCATGCAATCATGCCAACGTGCCCGGGTGATCCAGCGTGGGGGATGTTTCCAACGAGCAGGGCTTATAATGATATGCTAAAGTATTGAAACGCGGCCCGCCATTGATGTGTGGAGTGGATGATCACAAACTGGTTTCACGATGGCGTGAAGTCGATTTTTGGCCTTCTCGCCACATTGTTCCCCCCTTCGCCTGCCATGATGCCCAACGCCAACAGGGCCAGAAAATTCCGACCATAGGATTTAGTCTTTATAACTTCCTGCTGTTCTGGTATTCTTATTCAGTATATTTCAAGGTCATCATCATTGCTTGTATGTATAACACTTGTCCATCACACTAAAATTGAACTTAAACATTTTTTCAAATTAATTGATGAGTCACAGGAGCATCAGGGAAAATTGTTTTAATTTCATTACTTTTACTTCTGAATGGAGTGTGAATGGGTGAAATTAATCTTTATTGCAATGCCTGCCACAGGCCTTTGGCCTGTCGTACTTCAGCTTCTTCAAGTTTCATGCTGAAACATGCCTTTGGAAAATTCATTGCTAATTTTGAAGGAAAGACATGCCTTTACATTATATCTAAACTCAGAAACACCTAAGAGCAATGAACTACCAATGAAGTGATTGTGAGTACACAGGCTTATGGCAATCACTTTGTGCTTGGCAACAATCCCATAAACAGAATGAGCTATCTATTCCTTTTTAGTGACAATGAGTGAGGAAGGAATGGTACCTCGTCAGCATGAGAATTCGCTGCTCTTCAGAGAACCACTTGCTCTTTTTAAATGGCAACAGGAAAACATGATTTCAACTTACCATTGTGTCAATAAATACAGCATTAAGGTTTCACCCTCAATCTCAACTATGTGCTCAAACCCTGAAATGGTTTGAATTCTCAGTCTCCTGAGCCAAATGAACAAAGCTGGGCATTCTGCACACACGAATAATATGGCTAAAAGTTATCGAGAATCAGGCAGAAGTTAATAATGCTTTTATTAATTGAACTTGGAAATTGAATACCCAATTTACAAAAACTACATATAGAAGTGATATGAAAGCAGGTCTGTGCATAATCTCACAATAATGCAAAAGAGGCTTGGTGGAAATTTACAGATTTAAAAAGCAGGATGACTTCCACAGAACATAATTTTATTTATTTAATTCATTTAGTTAGTCATCTGTCATGTAATCGAAATCTTAAGTGTCCACATTTTTAGGATCAACTCGTCTCAGTTATGCAATCCAAATGTTTCAAACGCATGGTAATCTTTAAGAACATATCCCTGAGAAAAAATTCTCTTACACACTTACAGGACTGTCCTGTGGCATAAAAACCCAACTGATACAGAGACAGTAAAGTTGCCAATATAATTATGTAGGTTTTAACACAATACAGTACAATACATCTTAATACCTGATAAAGACCATCAACCTGAAACATTAACTCTGCCTCTCTCTCCAGAGAAGTTGTTTGACCTACTGAGCATTTCCAGCATTTACTGATTTGTTTCAGATTTCTAGTATCCACCGTATTTTGCTTTTATAATAGTTTTCTTGACATTTCTGAACACCGATGCTTCAGAAGGCTCACATCATTTGATGGCAGATGTCTGTCTGTTGTATCTGATGGCCACGTGTTATCAGCAGCTGTCAAAGTCACCACTGCCCTCAAAATATTTGACTCTGGGATCCTTTCAGGGCTCTGTCACAAATATATGCAGTAGCTCCCAGCCAACTATGCACAAATGAAGAACACAGAAGACCATTGGCAGAAACTTCCCCCTGTCGGGGCTTGTGCGGGGGCAGGCACAAACCTGATCGGTGCCCCCAATCAGCGCCGCGCCGCCATTTTACATGGGCGGGGCAATTAAGGCCTAGCATGACGCACACCCAGAAGTGCTGTGCGCTCCTTGTGCGGGCGGGGGGAGGATTCCCTGAGTCGGGGCCTGTGGTCTTTTGTGCATGCGCGTGAAAGAGCACAGAAATCTCCCTGAGGCACAGAGGTGCCTTAGGGAGATTACTTTCACTTAAGAAACATTGAAGAAAGATAATAAAAAAATTTAAGGGCATGTCCCCTCATGTGAAACTGTCACATGAGCTGGGACATGTCCATTAATTTTTTCAACAATGTTTATTTAATTAATAAACCCTTCCTGAAACCTCATCCTGCCCATGGATGGGGTTTCATGAAAAATGTGAAGGCTGCCTGAGCTCTTCGCCTGCCCGCCAACCTTAAGGTTGGACAGGCAGCATTCTTAACAACTTTAATCACTTTCTTAATGGCTTTAATATGCCTTTGACAGTCCGGCAGGTGAGCAGCCGACTCAACTTTGCAGTGATGATGCCAGTAATACTCATGCCACACAAGTGCCAGGCAATGACCATTTCCATCAAGCGAGAATCTAACCATTTCCCTTTGACATTCAATGGCATTCCATCACTGAGTCCCCCACTATCAACAACCTGAGGGTTATCATTGACTAGAAACGGAACTGGACTAGCCATATAAATACTGTGGCTACAAGAGCAGGTCATAGGCTAGGAATCCTGTGGTGAGTAACTCACCTCCTGACTCCCAAAGCTTGTCCACTATCTACAAGGCACAAATCAGGAATAGAATGGAATACCCTCCACTTGCCTGGATGAGTGCAGCTCCCACACACTTAAGAAGCTTGACTCCATTCAACACAAAACAGCCTGCTTAATTGGCACTTCATCCACAAATATTCACTCTCTCCACCACTGATCCACAGTGACAGCAGCGTGTACCTTCTACAAGATGCACCACAGCAACTCACCAAGGCTCCTTTGAAAGCACCTTCCAAACCCATGACTTTGACCAATTAGGAAGACAAGGGCAGTAGATGCATTGGAACACCACCCGCCTGCAAGTTCCCCTCCAAGTCACTCACCTCCCTAACTTGTAACGAGATTGCTGTTCCTTCACTGGGTCAGAATCCTGGAACTCCCTTCTGGACAGCATTTTGGATCTACCTACACTACATGGAGCACAGCGGTTCAAGAAGGCAGCTCACCACCACCTTCTCCAGGGCAATTAGGAATCGGCAATAAATGCTGGCCCAGCCAGTGATGCCCACATCCTTTGCATAAGTAAAAAAAAGTCAGAGTAAGCTGGGTTTTTGCATTGTACCTCTGGCTGGCATTTCACAGGTGTGAGCACCATTGGCTGCACGCACATGGTATTCTGGTCACCCCAGAACAACTGGGAATATTCATCAAGCACAAGGATTTCCAGTCCATCAATGTGAAACTTATATGCAACCACAAAAGTAACTTTATGTGTGTGAGTGTGTGCAAGGTTCCCAGAGAGCTGCCATGACCCTTTTGCCTTGCTGCAGTCCAAGCTCACTGCTCTTTTCAGGCCAGGAAGTAGAATTAAGAGGTGGCTACAAGGCAACAAAGGACACTCACTGCAAACTTCACTCATGACATGCACAAAGAACTTGGCCACTGAAGCCCAACAGCACTATAATGAGTGCCACATTAGCACCAGATATGTGACTGAACAGGCCACTGGCGTACTGAAAATATGGGTTAGTACGCACCCACCAGGGTTTCTAGAATGGAGTTGTGGTGTGCTATGCTCTTGGGAAACAACAATGAACAAAAACTTATCACAATACCCTTTTCTCAGACACCCTAGTGCAACTACAGTGCCTTATTCTTCCGTTTTCTGCTACTGGTGCATCAATGGCTTCAGCAGAGGTAGACTCAGGCTGCTCAGATCCCTGTTCGAGTTGCTTAGATATTCTCAGCCGATGTCCTTTAGGCTTTAAAGTCCATGAGTCCCCTGCCAAAGACTACTCCACCTGCACCTTTGTAGGAGCAGACTTAGCCATCAGGAGATGAGGCACTGTGTGGGTCCTTGACTGGGAGGTGGGTAGTGGGTGAAGTCCCCTTTCACTTTCATCCCTCTCTTGGCCCAGTGGCAGTCCAATGCTACCATCATGTTGGAGAAGAGTTTGGTGCAGATAAGAGTGGCTCTGTAGGGCAAACACTAAGATATCTGTCAATACATTTATGCTAGCAGAGATATTGGCATTCAGGGACTGCACATTGATGTTGAAGGTATGCATACAATCTTATTTAGCTGAAGTGTTTGACAATTCATGGTGCTGGCCAATCTACACATGGAAGAACGCATCAGCTTGGTGGCCAGCGACATCACCATCCTTGCTACTTCATACTTGGGGTGGACTCCTCCCATCCCTCTGCAATCCTGGTGAATTCCCCATTGAAGGCCTGTCAGTGTATTGCATATTGTAAGCTGCTACTCAATAATTCTCCCTTTCATCAAAGGTCCCCAAGGTACAGCATCTGTACAAAACAGAACAGAGCTTGGAGAACAGAGCTACACACTTTGATGTGGACTCTTCACTGCTGTCCCTGTCACCACTGTCTGCTCATGTTCACTTGTGAAGTGGGAGTCACCAGATGAAAACCCAATCTTCCTGGGCCCAATGAAGTGTGAGTATCTGTGCTGGTGCATGATCTGTATTGTCCTGTGGTAGTGTACACACAGAATGCTCTGCTCCTCTAAAGAATCATCGTCAGTGACCTTCACTGATTGTTGCTGCACGTGTGAAGGCCTTGCCTGAGAATTTTGTCTTGGATTAGACCTGGCAAGCTAAGAATATGTTGCATGTTATCATTATAAAGATGATCATATTTCACTTGCTGTTGAAATCAAATCAACGTAACTGGGTGCCGTATGACATGTATGTGGCTTTCATTTAATTGTGTCACCAGATAGCTGGGAGCTTCCCATCCCTTCATCTCCATAGGCCACAGATGCCAAAACTCCACTAATCTCCAGTGTCTCCTGTGCTTATCAGTTGTGAGGTGTTTAGTGGTGCACTTTGGTTTGCTTCCTCTTCCTGCTCTTCAGTGTTCTCTTCTGTAAGGAGGGGAAGAAGGGACATATGAGTGAGTCTAATGAATGATCATCTGATGGATGGAGCATATTTGGATGGGGAGAGGCATGACATTGCATAAAGATGAGAGCAAGTGTCAGTGGTGGATAATAGCTGAGGGTGTGAGGAAGTGCACAGAAGGATAGGTCCAAATACAAGATGATTGTCAATGAGGATTGATATGCTGGGGCGGGCTTCACAAGGCTGATTGAGGTGTGGGATGATGCGCACAGCAGGATCTAGATGAATGTGCCACTGCACTGACCTTTCCCGACACCCTTAGGCTGCTTAAATGCTTTTGCACTAAACACGGGAGTGCAGAGGGTGTTTGTGCTGCTGATCTCCTCCTATCGTTCTATCATGCCTTCTTGGTCTTTGCTGCAGATTTCTTCTTCCCATTGCTAGGAAGAGTGGGCAGAATCTTCTGCTCTCACTGGTGGTGAGCTTGGAGGCAGGGAGGGCATGTAACTAGGTGGGATGGAGGTGGACCGGAACCCCCCCCACCCCCAGCCTTCTTACCTCCGCCAGAATTAAATTCTTGGTGGGAATGTCCGTGGTCGACCTTCCTGCTCTGTTGCCTATGGAGGCCTTTAAGTGACCAATTAATGACCACTTAAGTGCCTCATCCCGCTGCTGCTGGTACTAATCCAGTGATAGGTGAGCCTGTTGCCACGTGGTGTGCATGGCAGCTAAAACCGTGCGGCCAGGAGGTCCCTTGAACAAAGGTACTCAGTGCCTAATCAAGGGACCAGGCACCAGGAAGGGGAGAGCCCCCTGAGAGCCAACCCCTGCTCTTGCTGCCGACCCCCCCCTGTACCCCTATCTCCACGACCCCCAATTTATGAAAACCCCATCCTCCCCCATATTACATACCTGTGGCCTGGATCACACTGCGATCCTGGGTCTCTAGTGCCTGTCCATCTGGCAGCAGCCATGGACTCCCCAGTGGTGTTGCTGAGCACAAGAGATGCTGGCCTCTGATTGGCCAACAGGTCTCGGCAGGCCAAACTTCCACTCCCAGGGTTTTGACTCTAGGGGACAGCCCAACGGTGGCCTCGCCACTGCCTGATTGACTTGGGCTTTTGTGGGCCTTCGCAAAAAGAGGCAGTGTGGGTCTCTCGCCAGCTAACCAGGCAGCAGGCAAGACCCCCAACACCTCAACAAGAATCCACCCAGCATCTCTCTCAGATTCCCTATAGACCACACAACAACACATTCAGGGAGGCTTCACTGAAATGAAATGAGGCACAACTTTTGCCTGTGTGGACTGCATTCTGCCAACTCCAAATTCCTTCAATTAACGTATTTGGATTGTCCCTTTAAATACTGGTTCTCAGAGTGCACCATGCATGTTTACATCATGCTTGCTGTTGTTGATTGGATGAGAAACCCAGAAGTAAAATTACATTGAGGCAGCTGAGTCAAAAGGTTATTGAGAGCCATGCTGTGTTTATTTCTATGTTTCCCGAGTGCTAATGGACCCCCTCCCATAATCACCCCCAGTGAGTCTGCAAATTAAAATCAGAGCCACTGATTCTCTTCAGACAACATTCATTCTACATTCGTTTGACAGTCAAACTTACTCTAAATTAAATTGCCATGTTCTATGCATTGGACACTTGTAGTATCCATCAGACACCCTATGACAGAATGCAAGCAACCTCTGGGACTAACCCTGCTAAAGCTAGGTGAAAGGTCCCCTCTTTTAAATAGCAGTGGCAGTCATCTGCAACATTAGGTGTGCATCTTGGCACCCACCAATTAGATGTGGCTGCAAATTACAGCAGAAGATTCCTACTCAGAAGCTTTATGCAGAGTCCCTCCCTGGAAGAATGCAATAAATATTCCTATTGCCAAATATTTTTTAAAAACTTCAGGCACCCAGCCCTGAATTTCCAGGGGCGCCTGACTTGTGTTGGTCAGCAGTATGTCTGGCTTTGTGTAGTAAGTAATTCATCAGTAGATTCCCAGGTTTGTTTGTTTTGTGTCTTGATACTCTTTCCCTTGAAGAATAACATGGAGTATTGGAAGGATTGGCAGGCTCATTAACAACCTGATAGGCCACATTCCTTGCCATCTGGTTTTAGGTTGGGATTTGAACCCAGAGAACCAAGAGTGCTACCAACTGAGTCACAAGGTCTGCACAAGACCCTGACTGAGAACAAGGAAAATATTAGCCTGGGTGTTGGCCCCTTGAGCATGGCAGACACATGTTTTATGGCCGGGAACATCCGAGATTATTCTCTGGGCCCTGGAGGAACTTTCAAAATAACCTGACACTTAACTTTGGCTGGTCTCCTCTGTTTGATCACTCATGAGATTGGGCAGGCTGTGAATGAAATAGACTCAGACCTAAAATGACAATCAGCTTCCTATATAAACCATAGGTCTCTTAATCTCCAGAGTAAAATGGACCTGTCATCTGAAACAGCCGGGGATACTTTGAACATCCAGTGTTAAGCTCCTCTCAAAATGGAGCTTACCACATTGCTGGTGTCAACATGGTGATGAGGCTGCTAACACAATTTTGGGGCCATTAATGCCCCACTAATGCTTAGTGAAGGCAGTGAAAATGTACCCACTTTGAGTCTTAATGTAAATATGTAAGACTTATGGATCTACCTTATTCTGAAATTAAATATTCTGCATTTGTAATCAATATGTACAAGCAGGGATTGTGTCAAATTGATCTTTTTTTTAAAACTTAATGTTGAACTTCCTAATATAAAGCATATCTTTATCATGCTAAACACAACCTACCAGTAAACAAGGCCTGTCAGGCCAGAAGGAGGTCTTAGAGGGTAGCCTAATGATCTAACAATAGATGTTGCCTAATGAAAACAGAAAATGTTGGAAATACTCAGCAGGTCAGGCAGCATTTGTGGAAGAAGAAACAGGGTTAAGGTTTGTGGCCTTTTATCAGGGATCCCTCGGAGGTCTGGGGGTTCAGTGCACCAAACTGAAATTGAAATTTTTTTTTATTGGTTTCTGAGGTTTTTGAGGCTGCTTGGAAGACTCAAACAGTAATGTATTCAGATTTCTCTGATAATAATTTTCCGTACTTTGAGGTTATAACCTGAAAAAATGGCTATCTACAAACTCCACTGAAATATGAGGGAGCTTTTGTTAAATCTACAGAAAGCAGCAGGAATTTCTCCAGAACAGAACCCAATAAATGTACATTCTACATTGAATAAAGTACAAGGCGGAGTCTTGTGCCCTTCTCCATGGCGAGTTTGGTGGTGGAGGGAGCATTTAATCATCTTCACCCCTATTAAGTCAGTGGCAGGAAGGCCTGAGAACAGTCTCCCCCATCCCGCTGCCAATTGAAACCCTTAAGTGGGCAATTAATGCCCACTTGACTGCCCTATCCTGCCACCAATGGTATTCAGAGGGTGGGATCTCACCATGCGGGGAGCATGACAATCCAATCCTGTCAGGGTTGCTTGTGGGCTCCCAGCAGAACTCTGTGATTCATAGGCACTCAGGGCCTGATCAATGGACCCAGAATCAGGAAGGGGGGAGACCACTGAGCCACCTCCTGCCCTTTCTGCCGATTCCCCTCCCTAGCCCTACCCCTGCAACACCCACCCCACGAACGCCATCCCACCAGCACTCAGCTGTGGCCTGGGATCCAACGATGATTCTATGCCTTAGGTTGTTGACGTACTGGCAGCAGCTTTAAGCTCCCCAGTTCCCCAGTGGCGCTGCCTCGGCGGGCAAGACCTATGCCCTCAGGGTCCTTGATCCTGAGGGAAGGTCCACCGTTGGCCTGCCAGTTAGCTGATTGGCATATGATGCGGCATGGGCCTTCTCAAAAAGAGGCAATGCGGGGCACTCATTGGTCCTCCAGCTGGCAGCTGAGACCCCTGTCACTCCACAGAATTCTGCCCGCAATAACACAAGAAGGGGTTTACTTATAATCTGTGAGAGTTGTGAGTTTGAGTGCTGATGGTGTTGGGGGATTAAAATCTTAGCATGTTAGGAAGCTAGCTCCAACCTGATGATTTCTGCATTTTAATGCAATGCTTTAGGCTGTGTGTGAGCATCCTCCTTGGGAGAGGCAGGTTGACACTTAGGATATTTTATTGCTCAATTAAAGTGATATTGAAATGAGATTTCTACTTCAACTTTGGGTCCATGGGTTTCCTGGACTTTTTGGAACTCACCAGTGAAAGCAAGGTGAGAACATTGTGGCAACTGAGGGGGCTAATGAAATCTCAGGAAAATATGACAATGAATAGAATATTCACAGCTGCTTTCTTAGTTGCTTGTGGGAAAAGTTTTGTCCACAGTAATTGTGTTAAGAGGCTACTTTACAGACTTTGGAGGTTTGGTTCAACACTTTGGAGATGTGAAGATCTGAGCTGCACTTTGGAGCTCTGATCTATCCGATCAGCATAGGTGTCATTAAAGGTGTCTTACATTGGACCTTGTAGAGTAAAGGGCTAACTCTAATAAGAGCATACTGAACGTGTGTGAAAGAAGCTGATTCACAGTGATGTCACTCACTGTGGGAGGATGTCTGAACAGCATCTCAGAGGGCAGCTCTCACTATATTATCTTATTTAACCTTGGTAAATAGTTAGCATGCTTTTTGAACAAAGACCATTGCCCCTAGCAAGACCTCTTCTAGAATAAGAAGCTAACAAATCCTGGGACAAACCCATCATAACACAGACATAGCTGAAGATATGGATGACCAGCAACAGCGGCACCAATAGCAACAGCCCACAGGCCAGTAGCTACACAGGAGAGAGGGGAGCAGTAGAAAAAGGCACAACTCACAGGAGGTCTACTCAGCACACATAGGCAGAGGATAATATCCCCTGACATGTCAGAACACGAGTGCCTAATGAAGCTTAGGCGCTAGCAGATATTTGCAGCTACTGGAACAAAACCTACTGCTTGATGGAGCTAGTGGACGTCCTAAACCAGTGGCTTTCAAAGTCACAGGAACCTCAAATGTTTTGCCTCTGGATGCTTCCAGAGCTCATCTGGAGATACTTGTAATATCTCACAGTTGTTGGCCTACAAATGCATAGGATAGGTGATGGATCTTTTTGTTAGGGTTATGTCAACTTGGCCTGCAACATTATCAGTCAGAATGAGTGGATGCTTGAGTTTGTAGCTTAGGCTGGCTTTGCCACTGGTGCAGGGCGTCATTAACTGCCTACATGGCAATTAAGGCATCCCCAGATCACCCGAGTTGTTCATCAACCACAAGAGCCTCCACTTCATTAATATGCAGCTGGTGTGCAACCACAAAAATGATCTTTATGCAGATGTGCACAAGCTTTCCAGGCATAATGTTTTTGTCCTGTGGCAGTCCGCCCTTCCTAATGTCTTTGCTTCTGGAAGCAGGGTTACCAGCTGACTGCCATATGGCACCTGATATTTAATTATTTGACAGCAACTTCCAAACCAATGACTCCTACCACCTAGAAAACAAGGGCACATTGGGGACATACCACCTGCACATTCCCCTCCAAGTCATACACCTGTCTGACTTGGAAATATATTGCTGACCTTTCACTGTCATCGGATCAAAATTGTGGAACTCCATCCCTAACAACACTGTGGGTGTAGCTACACCACATGGACTGCAACCGCTTAAGAAGGTGGCTCGCCAGCACCTTCTCAAGAGCAATTCAGGATGGTCAATAAATGCTGGTCTAGCCAATGATGCACACATCCCCTAAATGAATATTAAAAAAAGGAAAATTCAGTCACTAGGAAACAGGCCCCCATCTCCAACAGTCAGGCATGCTGAACTTGTGCCTGCATCCAATGTTTTCTCCTCTGCCCTAGTCAGTTGTGAGATGGCTGGAAGATCTCATCTGGTTTTCTGCCTCTCTTCTGCGGTTTCCTGTGTTCTTTTCTCCTACAAGGAGAAGAAAAGATCTATTAAGTGAGAAATTGCATGTGTTCACCCAATGGATGGCAAGCACTTGTTGAGGATGATTTTGCAGAAGAGGCATGATGTTGTCTAAAGACGAAGGTGAGCACCATTGGTGGTTGGGGAAATGAGCAAGTGCCAAGACAGAGAAAGATGGATGTAGTGACAAGGTAAGCTGGTGTGCTGGGGTAGGTTTGAGAATGTGGAATGAGAGAGGTTGGGTGACGCAAAAAGCAGAATGTATGGCAAAGTGTCATTGCTCTCACCTTTCCTGCCCTGCTTGGGTCATTGGTGCACTTTCTGCAATGGAGGACACCACCCTCCTGCTGCTGATCTCCTGGGGAATCTCCAACCATGGCTTCTGTGTTGAGCAGCTGGCTTCCTCATCGCTTCACTAGGGAACAGTATCTCCCTCGGTGTCCTTACAGCCCCAGCAGTATATTCAGTGGGTGTCACTGAGGTGAGGTGCTGCCTTTGCCCAACTCATCTCTGTTGCAACAATGCTTTGTCTCTCCATGGCAACTCTCACTGCTTCAACCTGCATGTTTGCAGTGTCCCATTAAATGCTACTGTTCAGATTGTATCATGTGGGTTGTCATCACACCCACAGACACTGATTGGACAGGAAACCTGGGGATAAAATAATAATGAGGTGGCTTTGTTAAAAAGCTTTGTTAAAAAGCCACTGACAGATGTGCTGCATTTGCTTCCAGGTTTTACACACTCTAATGGACTCGCACCAGTCTCACATCCTTGAACAAAGATTTGGAATGGGAATCACTACAGTAAAGGAGAACAAATAGACTAACCATGTTCTCAAGAATATGGAACGGACTGGTGGGAATTGACGGAAACAAGCAATGACAATACATGGGATAGTCACCCACACAAACTACAAAAACCATTTGTTTCCAAGACAGTGTATCAACAATCTTTCTTCCCAAGTACAATCCCACAATGGAACAAGCTGCCAAAGGAAACAGTCTGAGCCCCATCGCTTGAAATCTTCAAGACCCATCTTTAGATTATTTCCATTTATAAGTTTTCATTATCAGGGATGCCATTTCAGCAGGTCAGGCCTGGATTAGTTCGTGCCACTCATATAAATGTTGGTGGAATACGGACATTAATCTGCGATGCCGACTCACCTAAAGCAGAAGCAGAAAGAACTAAATGGCCTACCCCTGCTCCTATTTTTTTCAAGAAAGAAACTCCCAGGGCAGAATTTTCCCATTGGTGTGCGGGGGCGGGACCCGCATGCACACGCATAAAATGATGCGCGTGGATGTCGGGCGAGCGTCCCAACATCACCGCGCGCCATCGCACTATTTCGTTGGGCAGGCGCGCGATGATCTCCGATGCGCGCCAGCCATTAATTTACAGGCCACTTAAGGCCCTTGAGGCACCAATCGACTGCGATTTTTTGGCACCCGTGCAATCTTCGGGCCGGTACATGGACGCAACGGGCAGGCGGGTAGGGTACATTTGTATTAACCCCATCCACAGGCGGGATAAGAGGGCTCAGTGGGGTCGCGATGTGCTCTGTCAAATATTGATGTTTCAAAGTTACTGATAATTGCCTACTGCAATACTTCAAAACGCAGACCAACTGCTTGGTCTGGACTCACAACCTTCGGGTCAGCACTCCATAAGACCACAAGACTTAGGAGCAGAAATTAGGCCATTCGGCCTATCGAGTCTGCTCCGCCATTCAATCATGGCTGATAAGTTTCTCAACCCCATTCTCCCGCCTTCTCCCTGTAACCTTTGATCCCCTTACCAATCAAGAACCTATCTATCTCGGTCTTAAATACACTCAATGACCTGGCCTCCACAGCCTTCTGTGGCAATGAATTCCATAGATTCACCACTCTCTGGCTAAAGAAGTTTCTCCTCATCTCTGTTCTAAAAGGTCTTCCCTTTCCTCTAAGGCTGTGCCCTCGGGTCCTAGTCTTTCCTACTAATGGAAATATCTTCCCCACATCCACTCTATCCAGGCCTTTCGGTATTCTGTAAGTTTCAATCAGATCCCCCCTCATCCTTCTGAACTCCATCGAGTATAGATCCAGAGTCCTCAAATGTTCCTCATATGTTAAGCCTTTCATTCCTGGGATCGTTCTCGTGAACCTCCTCTGGACCATCTCCAGGGCCAGCACATCCTTCCTGAGATACGGGGCCCAAAATTGCTCACAATATTCTAAATGTAGTCTGACCAGAGCCTTATAAAGCCTCAGCAGCACATCCCTGCTTTTATATTCTAGTCCTCTCGAAATAAATGTCAACATTGCATTTGCCTTCCTAACTACCGACTCAACCTGCAAGTTAACCTTAAAAGAATCCTGGACTAGGACTCCCAAGTCCCTTTGCACTCCAGATTTCTGAACTCTTTCCCATTTAGAAAATGGTCTATGCTTCCTCTCTTCCTACCAAAGTGCATGACCTCACACTTCCCCATGTTGTATTCCATCTGCCACTTCTTTGCCCATTCTCTTAACCTGTCCAAATCCTTCTGCAGCCTTCCCGCCTCCTCAATACTACCTGTCCCTCCACCTATCTTTGTATCATCTGCAAACTTAGCCAAGATGCCCTCAGTTCCTTCATCTAGATCATTAATGTATAAAGTGAAAAGTTGTGGTCCCAACACTGACCCCTGCGGAACTCCACTAGTCACCGGCCGCCATTCTCTGCAGTGGGGAATCTTTTTTGGGCCTGCATGTTTCAGGAAGCCTTCCCTTAGCCTGGGAATGGGAGCTGAACTCTCCACTGGAGGCACCTCCTCTGACGAGGAAGGGAGGGCTAGAAGGGGGAGGAGGCCAGGAGTACACATTCAGCCTTCAGGGGAGCCACCCTTGGGAGGGCAGGCACAGGCACAATTAATGCAGGGCCAAGAGATAGCCCAAGGCGGAAGGGGCCGCAGAAGATGCCACTATCCTGCTGCCAGGGTATACAGGCGGCAAAGCAGCTACCTCAATATGTCTGAGGTACAGTGCCGAAGGAGGCTCCGTCTCTCAAGGGAGACAGTCAACTATATCTGTCAGATGATTGGGCCTGAGACCTCCGCGAACTGTGTTCGTGGACACCCCATTCCATTGGCTCTAAATGTCACAGCTGCCCTCAACTTCTATGCCTCTAGCTCCTTCCAGGGGTCAGTGGGTGACCTTTGCGGTGTCTCCCAATCAGCTGTCCACACTTGTGTCAGGCAGGTGACAGATGCCCTGTTCAGATGGGCATTGACCTTCATGCTCTACCGCTGGGACCAGGCAAGCCAGACACAGCGAGCTAGAGGCTTCGTGGCCATTGCTGGGATCCCCCGCGTCCAGGATGCAACAGACTGCACACGTGTGGCCATCAAGGCACCAGCGGGTGAGCCCGGTGCCTTCGTCAACAGGAAGGGCTTCCACTCCATGAACGTGTAGATAGTGTGTGATCACAGGATACAGATTCTACAAGTCTGAGCAAGGTATCCAGGCAGCTCCCACAACGCCTACATCCTCAGACACTCTCAGGTGCCAGGGCTCTTCAGTGCTCCAGCCCGGCTTGATGGATGGCTGCTCGGTGACAAGGGCTATCCCCTCAGAAGGTGGCTCATGACGTCTCACTGCCATCCAAGAACAGAAGCTGAGCAGCGCTACAATAGGAGCCACACCTCCACAAGGGCTGAGGTGGAGAGAGCCATTGGTCTTCTCAAGATGCGCTTCCAATACCTGGACCGCTCAGGGGGCGCACTCCAGTACCCCCCAGACCAGGTGTCGCTGATAGTGGTTGCATGCTGCGCTCTGCACAATCTTGCACTGGAAAGGGGGGACACTGTGGATGATGAAGACGTAGATGCATTGGTTGCGGATGTGCACGATAAGTCCAGCAGTGAGTCTGAGGGTGAGCACACACAGCGAAATGCTGAGGGGGTAGACATTGACCCAGGCACAGAAACATAGAAACATCAAAAATAGGAGCAGGAGTAGGCCATTCGGCCCTTCAAGCCTGCTCCACCATTCATCATGATCATGGCTGATCATCCAACTCAATAGCCTGCTCCCGCTTTCTCCCCATACCCTTTGATCCCTTTTGCCCCAAGAGCTATATCAAACTCCTTCTTGAAAACATACAATGTTTTGGCATCAACTACTTTCTGTGGTAGTGAATTCCACAGACTCACCACTCTCTGGGTGAAGAAATTTCTCCTCATCTCAGTCCTAAAGGGTCTACCCCATATCCTCAGACTGTGACCCCTGTTTCTGGACTCCCCCACCATCGAGAACATCCTTCCTGCATCTACCCTGTCTAGTCCTGTTAGAACTTTATAGGTTTCTATGAGATCCCCCATCATTCTTCTGAATTCCAGTGAATATAATCCTGACCGACTCAATCTCTCCTCATATATCAGTCTTGCATTCTCCAGGGAGGCAGGGACACCCG
Source organism: Cetorhinus maximus (assembly GCF_964194155.1). Classification (NCBI taxonomy): domain Eukaryota; kingdom Metazoa; phylum Chordata; class Chondrichthyes; order Lamniformes; family Cetorhinidae; genus Cetorhinus; species Cetorhinus maximus. The sequence goes on from NC_135880.1 coordinate 55,778,522, forward strand.
GGAGGCTATAATCCAATGAACCTTCAGTTAGCACACCACATATGGATCTCCAGGACAAGCCTGGTCTGTATGTTCCATATTCGAGAGCTAAGTGCAAAATTTGCCTGGTTAGGAACATTAACTAAGGTCCTTGTTAATAAAGCTGAATGTCCAATAAAGCACATATTACATTATTGGAAACCATCCACCTGAAGAACAAAAGAGGCACCCTCAGCCATGGTGACATGTCTGAATTTATTATTGCAACCAAAGAAACTTAATGAAACAAAATGAAAATGGTGTTAAAAATCACACCAACTCATAAAGACCTCATTGCGGGCCAACACAAAAGCACCAGCGATAAACCTGTGGTGTACCTAAGGTGCCTTATGTTTACGTTTTCGGGCGCTATGGTGCTGACCCCTCGCTGGGAGTGGCATCCGAGACAGCCTGCTGACTCTGCTGTCCTGTTGGCCTCGATGACCTTGGCGGTCGTCCTCTGGCCCGTGGAGCCTGTGCTGGCCCTGCCTGGGAGGGAGCTGCCAGTTCCACAGCTGGCATCTCGCCAGTCGTCGCAGCCTCACTGGATGCAACGGCCACTGGCTGAGGAGCTGCCACCCTCATCTGGAGCGCCCTGAGAGGAGCCCGCAGAGATGACAGGCAGCTGCTGTGCCAATGTGAGGTCACTTCCGACCTCCCTGCTCACCATGGATGGATGGGCACCGAGCTGGGAAACTTGGTGCCCAGACCATCTCCCACATTGGCACTGGCCAGCTGAGGTCAATGCCGATGTGAGGGCTTGCTGGTCCAAGCGCATCCCCATGAAGCCCTGATTGGTCTCCTGAAGGAGCTTCTCCATGAGAGCCGCCACTCTCTCCATGGAGGATGCATGGTGCTCGGTCATGAGGGTCATTGCTTCGGCGATAGTCCGCGTAGACTCCTCCACCGTGGACACCAAGCCAGGGATAGCCTCATGTATCTCCACCAGATGCTCCCGCACGCCTGGCCGCATTTCTTGCACTTGCTGCCTTGTGGATGACTCCAGAGGCACATCATCAGGCACCGACTGAGCATGTGCCTCGTTCCCTGCAGTCCTCCGACTGCTAGCGCCATGGGCACCCTCTGTCTCTGCCAGGTCCTCCAGTGACTGTGAAGTGCCCTCACTGCTGTGCCCCGGGACACTAGCCGATGTTCTAATTCTCACCGAGGTGCTAGTATCTGTGCTGGTGCCTGCCTGGCAGAGATGGTGTGACGCTGATGAGACTCCAGAGCCCTCAGGTGTGAGAAGGGGCCTCTGCTGCTCCTCCTCCCGGCCCTGCTCCACTGATGCTGAAAGGAAGAACAAGGACATTAGATCAGTTAATGTGCAGACAATGACAATGTGTATCCCTGTCCCCTGGATCATTATGTGCTCATCCTTCCACAAGCAATGGTCAAGCCATGTTGCAAACTTCAATCACTGAACATTCAGCACTGCCATGGCTGTTGGGAGAACAATGGTGACCTCACTGCTGGGCAAACATACCTTCCCGTGGCACACCAGCCTCACTGACACCGGTGGACCTGGGCGCATGGCGCCTCTACAAATCTAGATCCTCCTGCTCGAAGTGGCTGAGAATCGCTAACTGTGCCAGCCCGCCGCCAGTCCTCACCCGCTCGGCGGCATTATGTGCATTCTTCTCCTGAAAAGGAGAGAAGAGCATTGATTAGTGCTAATTGTACCTGGACTCTCTTCACGGGCGGCCCACCCCAACCAGAGTGGGACATGCGGCGCTCCAGTATCTTTTCACCTCGCTGCTGCTGAACACTCGCACAAAGATGCTAGGTCTGTCCCCCCAACCCCCCACCCCCCTTGGCCAAATGCTGCCTACATCACATTAGGCACCACACGGTCTAACCTTCCATATCAAGGAGGCGCAAGCACGTGGAGCGCAGAGGACAACAGATTGATCTGTGCCAACGCCATCTTGCAGCTCCCCTCCCAGCATATCATCACCCTGGCTTTGACATGTCCTGGAGTTCCAGCTCTGCGCCAAGGTGCAGCTGCCCCCAAAACAGTAATGTGGGTCTCAGTGTACCACATGCTGAGGGGGCAGAACCCATCTCTTTACCAACCTCTCAGGGTGACCTCAGCATGGGCAATATCTGCTGGCCCACCCAGCGAAGGACACATGATGTCAATGATTCAATGCAGTCACTACTACACTCGGACTTGGGCAGGGTTGGGGGGGGCGGGGGGGGGGGGGTGGTTGGGGGGTTGCGCCAAGGGGGAAAGCCTACCTGCTGGTTTAAGTGACCAATGCCAATATGGTACTCACCCTTCCTGAGCGCAGCAGGTCGTTGAAGCGCTTGCGACTCTGGACCCAGGTGCGCAGCATCACATTGTGGGAGCTCACCACCTCCGCCACCTCCTCCCAGGCACATTTGGTCATGTGGGGGGGGCCTCCTCCTTCCCTCCTGGGGGGCCAGCACCTTCTGGCTTGCTGCCACCTCCTCAAGGAGGGCAGCAAAGCAATCATCAGAAAAACGAGGGGCACAATGCCCCCCTGCCCTACCCTCCTGCCTGGCCTGCTCACCAGCAGCGCTCTGGGGAGACCTTCCACTGGCCGTGATTCACAGCCTTTGAAAGACTGCAGCAGCTTTTTGAAACAGGCGCCAGGTCGCCATTGGACCCGGTTGTCATTACAGTCCCGCCACCGCCCACCCACTCCTGCTGTCCTCAGCAACCACGATTCACACTGGGAGGGCCTTAATTGGCCAGTCCACGTAAAATGGCGGCTCAGATCCGATCGTAGGCAGCGCTCAGGTCCACGCCCACCCGCTCCCGCTCCCACTCCGCCCCCCCACCCCGCCAGCCAGAAAATTCTGCCCCCAGGGAATTAAAAACCAGTCCTCTGTCATTGCTTATTTTAAAAAGTTACATCTTAGAATTGGATAAATTCGCTGAAAATAAAAACATGAATTCCTATAACAGCCACAAAACAGACCTACCTGCAATTTCCTTTGACCCTGGTTATAACTTGTGTACAAGTGCATAGTAAATGATACCATTGCAGAGACAATGGCCCAGACCTTCCAAAGAGCGGCCAATGTGCTCGAAAATACTTGCAACGCAATGCTGCTGTGCATTTCTGCAGGAGTCTCCGAGTTTGGCTTTCACAGAAATGGGCAGCGGAAACCCAATGAAGCAGAGTAGAGTCAGTGGGAGACAGGACATGGCCCTTTTTACAGCACTAGCTGCCTTATGGTGAGTTTAAAGGTCCTGTCTGAATGTTAGTGAATTGGTAATTGGATGAGTGGATGAGTGAGTGAATGGGTAGGTGGGTAGGTTGGGTAAGGTGGGTAAGTGGGTGAAGTAGTAGGTGGGTGAGCTGGGTAAGTGGATAGTCAGGTTGGGCTGGGGGGTAGTCAGAACAGGAGGCGTAGTTGGGTCTAGTTGGAGGGTTAGTCTGGTGGGGGAGTAGCCGGCGGGTGGGGTTCAAAGGGGGTGGTGATGGGATGGGTCAGTTGTGGAGTTACCCACTTGTGAAACGAGGTTTTAATCTGTCTAACATTTAATAGAATTTAATCTAACTCAGAGCGGAGGCATTCTCTGGGGAGCAGGGGAATTGTCTATCAGAAGTTGAAACTTCCTGGGCAAATCCCATGTAGGTCCATGCATCAGGAATTCCACAGGGTCCCAATGTGCATCTTTAGTTGTACGTCTGGTCTCCGACGATCAGGAGACAGGAAGATTTGGCCCATTGTCAATGGGCTATAATATTGACTATCTTTGCTACTCATCCTACTGCTCATCTCCCCATGTACATATACTGTACCATGCAATAGCAGGGCTCTGTCATTCCTCTGCCAATGATTTCCTCATCTCTGCCATGCTGTTAGGCTAAAGGCCTAGCAGAGGTGAGGTGCTTTCTCTCAAGAAAGAGTACAAATTAGGAACAAAGCTAAAACAGTCTACACTTACTCAGCTCCTATTGAGCAGCTGCACAGAATAATTGGCAGAGATCTGGAGACTGGGGTGCTTTTTCTGTTTGGCTCCAGAGGAACTTAAATAGGGGGAGCAAATGATTGAAAATTGAAGGGGGGACGAGGATGGTGTGAAACCTAACTAATGCCAGAAAATTCACAGTATCCAGAGGATAATATACATTCCACTTACTTGGAATCTCACATGTGGAATAGTTATGAAGATGGAAACCTCTTCCGCAAACCTTTCTAACTGTAGCTTGCAGTGGAGAAACGCCTTTAGAAAATTCTTTTATAATTATAAGATGAAATCTTGAAGTCACTTTATTCCTAATGTAAAATGCATGTGAATAAGGAGCGTCTTTGGGATCAGCTCCACATTCAGTTATAAAACCACTTGAAAGAAAGCAGCTCCAGGCTTCAATGGAGCGCAGGTGAAATGGATGTGACTGAAACTGGATTGTCTAAAACCACTAAAAAAAAAACATGTTTATTGTTGTTATAAAAGTTCCTGAGTTGAAATTGTAACAACAATGGGCATTCACGCAGCATATTTAAAATGCAAAATGTCCCAAGAAACTATAGAGAGAACTTGAGCAACAAATGCCCTGAAGTGTTGGCATGAAATTCCAGCCTGGCATTGTAACAGAGTCACTGACCTGTTTATTTTTTAAAGGCTTAAAGCCTTTATTAAAATAACAGACATAGAATTTAATCTGAGCACATCAGGGCTGATTCTTCAATCGGGCACCATTCACAAACAGTAATGTGACACGGGATGTAAAATTGGGAAATTGCAGGCATCCAGCTGCTTACCTTCCATTTAATGGTATGGAAAATCATGGGCTGTGGTCCAGGGTCTGGGAGAGGAGGGTGCAGACGGTGCTAATCACCGGGACCCGTGCCTTCGGGGGGACCCTGGGCTCAGACAGCACCTCCCCTCTCTCAAGTGGCCGCCTCACACCATGGGGGTAGTGAGTGAGTGAGTGCTGCATGCCCTCAGGGGGCCCAGGACCCACGGGCTTAAATCGCAGCTTTTGCGTTACTGGCAGCACCACCCACTCTGCACAGGCAGCAGAAAGCCATGTCCACATCTGACTCTGTAACACGGCCGTTTTTCCTGATTCGACAGAGCTCCTGGACACAGTATCCTAATTGGCAGCTTCCTCCAATGCTCCAGGGAGATCCACCAGGCAGGCACACCAGGGGCAGTGCACCAACTGCAAGTGCCACCCCCCCCTCCCCCCCCCACCCCCACCCACACTCCACCCCGTCGACCCCATGCTGGGCTTTGCAGCACCTTCCAAATCCACGGCCACTACCAACCAGAAGGACGAGGGCAGCAGATACATGGGAACACCACCACCTGGAAGTTCCTCTCCAAACCACTCACCATCCTGACTTGGAAATATATTGCCGTTCCTTCACTGTTGCTGGGTCAAAATCCTGGAACTCCCTCCCTAACAGCCCTGTGGGTGTACCTACACCACATGAACTGCAGCGGTTCAAGAAGGCAGCTCCACATCACCTTCTCAAGGGCAATTAGGGATGAGCAATAAATGCTGGCCCAGCCAGTGATGGCCCACCTCCCATAAATGAATAAACAAAATAGATTTATGGATCCCCTACCCCTCCCAACTGTACTCCACCTGGTTCCAGCGCCGTGCGGCGAGGATCGGGAGGGGGATGGGGGGGGATAGAGATGGGGGTGGAGGTGTGGATTTGACATGCAGTTTGAAAAGAAACTTACTGATTATCCGAGCTATTGGGGAGAGTGCACAGGGAACACCCTCATTCTGGGAAACTCTGGGTCATTCCAGGAGGGTTAGAAACCCCAGTCCATCAGCTTATGACAGGCTGATTCACAATCCAATTCATTGCTACTCATCAGAGCAGAAGATGTGCGGGGTTTTTCCACATACAGGGAAAATCAGCGAATAGCCCCAGCTTGAGCAGTGGGCTGGCCCAATAGGAGAATGGGCTGCAAGGAAATGAGCCGAGGAAAACATGAGAGAGGGAGACAGAGAGTGAGTGAGCAGGAGGGGCAGAGTGAGATGGAGAGAGAGGAGTTAGTGAGAGGGGAAGAGAGTGAGAGGGAGAGTGGGGGAGAGAGTGAGGGAGAGAGAGGAGGAAAGAGTGAGAGGGAAAGAGAAGGGGAGAGAATGAGGAGAGGGGGAGAGAGAGGGGGAAAGAGTGAGAGGGAGGGAAAGTGAAAGGGAGACGGAGGATGAGAGTGAGGGAGAGAGGTGGGTAAGAGTGAGGGGGGAGAGATGAGAGGGAGAGAGAAGGAGAGTGTGAGAGAGACAGAGGGGGAAAGAGTGAGGGGTGTTAGGGTGAGAGGTAGAGAGAGGGGGAGAGAGTGAGGGAATAGAGAGGGGGAGCATTTGAACACCCTCAAATAGAAAGGATATTGAAATAATAGAAAAGGGGCATTGTAGGTTCACCAGGATATTACGAAGGATGATGGGGAAGAATTAGGAAGAGAAACCTGAGAAGCTTGGTCTTTTTCACTAAAGCTGCAAAGAGTGAGTGAGTGTGTGAGAGATTGAAAGTGTGTAAGAGAGAGAATGAGTGTGTGTTTGAGAGATTGAGAGGGTGAGAGAGGGAGAGTGAGTTTGTGTGAGAGAGAGCGAGTGTGTGAGATTGTGAGAGAATGTGTGTGTGAGAGAAAGTGAGTGTGTGTGAGAGAAAGTGCGTGTGAAAGCTTAAGTGAATGTGTATGAGAGAGTGAGTGTGTGTGTGTGAGAGTCAGTGAGTGAGTGTGTGTGAGTGAGTGAGTGTGTAAAAGAGAGAGAGAGACCCTGAGACTGGGATTGAGCCAGACACATTGACACACATACACAGAGGCTACAGAGGCTGCTCAGTGCAGGGACACATACACATGCACCCTTCCCCAACTCCCCCTCCGTCCCCAAAACACCTATCCACATACTGGGGCAAGTGAGGAGGAAAACCCAGGCTGAAAGGCAACCCGCTTCCGACCCCCACTTTTGTATGAATTCTGCCAAGGTCAGCTCAGAGTGTGTTCCACCAGTGGTGAACGCAAGGTTAGTGCTAGTTAAATCCAAGTCCTTAGCTTGGCCTGATCACCTCCCTCTTCCCTGGTGATAAGGAGTTAGGGCTTCGTCTGTTCCTTTAACTCTGCCTCAAAAGTAAAAAGGCAAAAATGATTTTATTAGTTAGATCTGCTACTTGGCACTTTGAAATGGTCATTTTTATTAATTACTCTTTTTTAAATTATCAATTTATTGCTTTTACATCGCTGTTTAATTTTTCTTCATACCGTAACTTTTTTTTTTGAAATTCATGTTTAGGTGGTTTAGGAGGGAGGGCACCAGATTTCTGAGGCATTGAGACTGGTTCAGGGGAAGGTGGGACCTGTGCAAGCCAGACAGTCCACACGTGAACAGGACTGGGATTAATATCCTTGCAGGGAGATTTGCTAGTGCTGTTGCGGGGGCGGGGTGGGAGGGGGGGCTGTGTGTGTGAGTGTGTGTGTGTGTGTTTGTGGGGGGGGGGATTTAAACTAGATTGGCAGGGGGATGGGTACCTGAGGGCAAACTCAGAACAGGGAATGAGAAATGGAGAATTACTGAGTGACTCTGAAAGACAGAAGCAGCACAAGTTAAAAAGTGTACAGTACAGGAATTGGCACTGTTAAATGGTATATATGTAAATGCAAGGAGCATAGTAAACAAAGCCGATGAGCTGAGGGCACAGATAGACACATGGCAGCATGATATCATCGCTATATTGGAAACTTGGCTTAAGGAGGGGCAAAAATGGCAGCTCAGCATCTCTAGATATAGAGTTTTCAGGCAGGATAGAGAGGGGGATAAAAAAGGTGGGGGTACAGCATTGTAGGTTAAAGAATCAATTACAGCTGTGAGGAGGGATGAGATATTAAATGAAGCATCAAATGAGGCCTTATGGGTTGAGCTCAGAAATAAAAAAGGGGCAGCCACACTGCTAGGAGTGTACTATAAACCCCCAAATAGTGGATGGGAGTTAGAAGAGCAAATATGAAGACAGATTTCTGAGTGCAAAAACAATAGGACAGTAATCGTTGGGGACTTCAACTACCCTAATATTAATTGGGATACGAATAGTGTGAAGGGCACAGTGGGTGCAATATTCTTGAAGTGCATTCAAGAGAACTTTTTTAGCCAGCACGTAACAAGCCCAATGAGAGAAGGTGCAATTCTAGATTTAGTCTTAGGAAATTAAGCTGGGCAATTGGATGAAGTAGCAGTAAAGGACCATTTTGGAGATAGTGACCATAATACAGTTAGATTTAGCATTATTATGGAAAAAGACAAAGATGGACAGGAGTAAAAGCTCTAAATTGGGGGAAGATAAATTTTACAAAGCTGAGAGGTGAGCTGGTGAGAATGGACTCTATTAGAAGGAAAAACTGTGTCAAATCAGTGGGAGGCATTCAAAGGTGAGATTCCACAGGCACAGTGTAGACATGTCCCCACAAAGGAAAAACGTGGTACTACCAAATCTAGAGCCCCCTGGTTATCCAGAAGCATACAGGCCAAGTTAAAGCAGAAAAAGAAAGCTTATGACAGTAACAAAAGACTTAATACTGTCGAAAGCCTACAGGAGTATAGCAAGTACAGGGGTGAAGTAAAAATGGAAATTAGGAAAGCAAAGAGAGGATACGAAACAATATTGACAGTTAAAATCAAAGAAAATCTTAAAATGTTTTACCAGTACATTAAGTGCAAGAAAATAACTAAGAAAAAGTTAGGGCCTATCAGGGATGTACATGATAACTTGTGGTTTGACATGAAAGATGTGGGAATACTTTGTTCCTGCCTGCACTAAGAAGAGGGATGATGCAGACATCCTAGTTAAAGAGGAGGGGTGTGAAATACTAGATACAATAAGCATAGTGACAGAGGAAGTACTGGAGGGACTGGCATCCTTGAAGGTGGATATATCACCAGGGCCAGATGGATTGTATCCCAGGCTGTTGAAGGAAGCCAGGGAGGAAATAGCAGATGCTCTGAGGATCATTTTCCAATCCTCACTAGATATAGGAGGTCCCAGAGGACTGGAGGTCTGCGAACGTCATACCATTATTTAAAAAGGATGCGAGGGATAGGCCAGAAAATTATAGGCCGTTCAGTCTGACTTAGGTGGTGGGCAAATTATTGGAGATAATTCTGATAAATAGGATAAACTGTCACTTAGAAAGGCACAGATTGATCAGGGATAGTCAGCATAGTTTGTTTGGAGAAGATCGTGTCTTGCTAACTTAATAGAATTTTTGAGAAAGTAATAAGGAGGATTGATGAGGGTAGTGCAATGGAAGTTGTCTACATTGATTTCAGTAAGGCATTACTGATCAGACTGGTCAGGAAAATGAGATCTCATGGGATACAGGGGAAGTTGGCAGGTTGGATCCAAAGTTGGCGCAGTGACAGGAAACAAAGGGTAATGGTCGATGGTTGTTTTTGTGAATGGAAAACGGTTTCCAGTGGTGTTCCACAGGTACCAGTGTTGGGGCCCTTGCTGTTTGTTGTATATATAAAAGATTTAGACTTAAATGTGGGAGGCACGATCGGGAAATTTGCAGATGACACAAAAATTGGCCATGTCATTGATAGTGAAGAGGATAGCTGTCGACTCCAGAATGATATCAATGGTTTGGCTGAGCTGGCAGAGAAGTACAAAATGGAATTCAATCCAGAAAAGTAATGCAATTGCGGAAGGCAAACAAAACAAAGGGATACTCAATAAATGTGAAATTACTGAGAAGGGTTGAGGAAGTGAGAGATCTTGGGGTGCATGTCCACAGGTCCTTGAAGGTGGTAGGACAGGTGGTCAAAGTGGTCAAGAAAGCATATGGAATGCTGTCTTTTAATGGGGATATTGAATACAAATGCTGTGATGCAATGATAGAACTGTATAAAATGCTGGTTAGGCCACAGCTGAAATTTTGTGTACAGTTCTGGTCACCACATTACAGGAAGGACATAATTGCTCTGGAGAGAGTGCAGAGGAGATTTACAAGAATGTTGCCAGGGCTTGAAAATTGCAATTATGAGGAGAGATTGGATAGGCAAGGGTTGTTTTCCTTAGAACAGAGAAGACTGAGGGGTGGCTTAATTGAGGTGTACAAAATTATGAGGGGCCTTGATAGGGTAGACAGGAAAGACTTGTGTCCCCTAGCTGAGGAGTCAATTACCAAGGCGCATTGATTTAAGGTGAGTGGGAGAAGAATTAGAGGGGACATGAGGAAAAACCTTTCACCCAGAGGGTGGTGGGCATCTGGAATTCACTGACTAAATTGGTGGTTGAGGCTAAAATGCTCAACTCATTTTAAAGATACCTGGATCTGCATCTGAAGTGCTGTAACCTGCAAGACTATGGACCAGGCGCTGGAAAGTGGGATTAAAATGAACAGCAAGTTTCTTTTTTCTCTTTTTAGCCAGCGCAGACACGACAGGCTGAATGGCCTCTTTCTGCACCGTACCTTGTCTATGGTTCTATGTTATGCCAAACCAGCTCTCGGGCAGCTGCTGGGTTTCCTGCTGAAGGGGAATGAGAGACTCGCAAGAAGTCTGATTGTTTTTTGGAGGGCTGATAAAGGGGATTGTTTTTGCTCCAATAGAAGCGGGAAGTGTTGAAAAAGTTCAGCATGTCTGGCAGCATCTGTGCAGAGAGAAACAGAGGTCAGTGATCCTTCATCAAAACTAATGCAGACCATGGACCTGAAGCATTGACTCTGTTTCTGTCTCCACAGCTGCTGCTTGGCCTGCAGGTTATTTTCTGTTTATATTTCAGATTTCCAGCGTCTGCAGTACTTTGCTCTCCTATTATATGCTCCATGCTGGGCATGTATAAGTGTGGTTAGTTTCAATTTCAAATGTGAAAATATTTCTCACTCAATGGACAGTGTAATTTTTCTGTTAACAAAGCTCACTTATGGATGGAAATAGCACATTATCGCAGGTCAATTGTTTGGTGCTAATTTATTGGAAGGTTTTTCCATTTTTAAACTTGTAAGTGAAACCAATGGACATGCGTCAATACAATTTGTCATTGTCAGTTCACGATAGTCTCATTTGAACATGGGATTGTTGTTTGTGGTGCTCACGGTTCAAGTCTTTTGGATGTTGCTGTCCGGATATTGCTTAGGGCCAGGTTCAAAGACGCAAAGCTGATTGCATAATATGAATGACCAAGTTGTAAGTAATTGTCTGACAAAGCTGTGGTTGTAAAGTGTATCATATTGAAACCTAAGCTCTTAATGGGCTTTATAAATAGAGGCATAGAGTCCAAAAGCCAAGAAGTTTTGCTAAACCTATATAAAATGGTTCAACCACATTGTGGCTATGGTTCCCAATTCTGGGCACTCGAAGAATCTGAGGGGGAGGGTTAAAGGGATTTGGGGGTGGGATAAGGGGCCTGGAAACAAGAGAAGTGTCAGGGCCCATGATTTCTCTCCCCTGGCCCTGCTGGGGTCCACAGTTCCCTGACCTACATTCCTGCAAGCACCATTCCCTGATGGAAGTACCCAATGGTGGAATCAGCTCTGTTGTTTATTACTAATGTTGAACAGAACAATTTCAATTCTCTGCATTTCCTTCCTTTCCCAAAAATAATGATTCATCTGAAGTACATTTCCGTGGATACCAGCACCCCACCCAAAACTTTGCCACATGCTCATTCTTCATATGTGAATGTCAACAGCTATTTGATCCTGGGGTGCAGCACAGGCGTCAATATATGTAGAATTTTATTTTGTAGTAGACTAATCAGTTCTGGAACCCTGGCTCCCTTCCCCAACTGTGCTGACACCATTGCCTGTCACAACCCCAAACATGATCAGATGGTCAATTTTAAGTGCTCCCACTGACCAAGAAATGGGTTGGCCACATGCTTTACACCATAGCCAGTAGGAACAATAAAATTTGATCCCTAGTCAACCTGAGATTGTTACCCAAGGCCTTTCTTATCTGCTTGATTCAAAAATCTTAGAGTGGATTTACTTTGCCAAAAGTCCATTCATTTCTTTGCTGGTAGAAATTTGATTTTGCTTGTGTCCTTGTTCTATGACCAGCATTCAGTGATGTCTGAGCTCTTATCCAGTTATAGTGTGGAGGAGGCTGATTATAGAAAGACCCAAGCTATTGAAAGGGGTCAGGGGGAAGATTTTAGAAAACACCACTGAGAGATGAGAGGTCAGGATCTGAAGCTGGAGCAAGTAAAGAGAAAGATGCTTCAAAGAAAGCATTTAATAAGTGGTGGTAAGTTTGATTATCTGATGTCAGGGCAGTCTAGTGAGCGGCGACAGAGAGATTGTGTGTTGTGGTCTGTAATTGTTAGCATGTGGGCAGTCAAGCTGTAAACAGTAAGGATGAGCAATGCTGGCTGGAAAATAAACCAACAGTCAGAAATGTGCTCTAGGAGAAGCTTTAATACATAGTAAAGCTCTTGAAAGCATTTTCATAACAATTGTGGTTATCTAAATCTTTGCTTCTATGTTTCCTTCTGCTGCTGCTTCTCCCTTCTGTGCTGAGTTGCACTAAAAATCCACTGTTTTTACCTCCAGAAGATTGTGCTTCTGTGCTTCTGCTTGTTTTCATAATGAAATCCATTTTTTAATGTGGACAGGTCATCATCCTTTTTTAAAAAATATTTTATTCATGGATGTGGGCTTCACTGGCTGGGCCAGCATTTATTGCCCATCCCTAGTTGCCCTCGAGAAGGTGGTAGTGAGCTGCCTTCTTGAACAACTGCAGTCCATGACTTTACACCTGAGTGGCTTACAACTAGGTCATTTAAGAGTCAACCACATTGCTATGGGCCTGGGGTCACATGGTAAGGATGACAGATTTCCTTACCAGGTGGGTTTTTACAACAATCAACAATGGCATCATGGTCATCATTAGACTTTTAATCCAAATTTTGTTTTTAAATTCAAATTCCACCATGGTAGGATTCAAACCCGGGTCCCTAGAGCATTAGCCTGGGTCCTGGGATCAGTCCAGCAACAATACCATTACACCATCACTTCCCCAACTCTCAGCTAGAGGATTGGTTTGATGTGATCATAGTGCATGTCTCCACTGTACGTCCATTGGACTGGAGTATGTCAACTCAGTATTCAGAGGCCACACTGCTGATCTTCTTCGCTCCGGAGTTCTTGCTTCCATGTAATTACATAATATTTCAGTTGATTTTGAAAATATTTTTCTGTAAATGTTTACATTCATAAAGAACAATTAAAATATTTTTGAATCACGCAACCATGAATTTTTCTAGACTGAAATGTTTCAATATTTGCGCTCCTGTCAGCATTAAGCGCACCAACTTTGCCTGAAGCATGAGATGAGCACAGGTTTAAGTTTCCTCTTTTCCAATAATGCGCCTTAATCTCAACTCAGAAAAACATCTTTTGCTGTATCGGTGCAACATTTCTGTCTCCAGCACCAGCCATCTCTGCCACCCCTCTAAGTGTTACTGCTAATTTGAACTAAATTTTATGCAACTGCTTTGGACTTAGGCTTGTTGGGGTAGAGTTTCCACTTTGAATACAATCTCCAATTTGGGCACAAATTGCACTTGAACTTGCACTGCTTTTCCAAGTAATGTTATGGTTCAACTTTCTGCTCAAACTTATTTGCATAACCACAACTGCAAAACCTTCCACAGGCCTGTACAAGTGGGAAATGTAATGCAACACAAAAAAAAACTTTGCTAGATGTACTTAAGAATTGTCACCTGGTGCAGTTCCATTTATACAGCTGAAAACAGGCATATCACATAATTTTAACAAGTGTCAAACAACTACCTGTGAGTACCTGATTTTAAATCACTGAAAATGACTTTAAAAAAGTTATGCCAAATCTTTTACCAGTTTAATTAGTGTGCATTAGTTAGTTTCTTAGTAAATTAAATAATTTTTTAAATCACAGAATTATTACAGTACACAAAACATGCCTACTAGTGCTTTTGCACCTAAAAAAATGCTTCATTTGAAGAGCCTGATGGAAGCTTTCGCAAATGGGCACATCTGGTAGAACTCACCATGATTATAATTTCAATTTGTAAGTGCAATGTTTTTAAACTAGTGTTAAAAGTTGTGGAAACTTAACTAATGCTCAACACAATTCCTCGATCATTTATGCTACTTTGACTAATTTAAAGCAAATTCCATGGCAAAACTAATGTAATCTCTTGGTCACCTGTTTATTCTCATCTGCAAAGTTGCTGTATTTTATTTGGGGGAATGACAGTGGATACAGGGTTAAACAGTACTGAGATTCAAATAAATATATGGACAGTTGGGTATTACTGATAATGTGTAAAAATACTTTTAAATTTGAAATTGCTTTTTGTATAAAGCATCCTCAAAGGCAATAACAGATTGCAATGCATTACCCTGTTTGACGCAAAGAACAGCTGATCATTTTTAAATGTGCAGTAAATCCTCGCTTTAAGTCGCCCTTCTTAATGTCGTTTTATATAAAAGTTGTTTATTCCTGAGGGCCTGTTTCTCTGATTTTATGTCGCGATTTATGTTTTTAAGTTGTCAACGTTATTGGCATCATCATCGCGCATCGTCATCATGTATCAGCTCGTTTGACATTGACCTGCTGTTGGGTCCCATGACCTGATTGGCACCATTGCGAAGAAAGTGAGGTGTTTGTCTGCACTTGAGGGAATTTTGATTATTTTGTGAAAAATGTTGAAGCAAAGTCCTGAAGAAAGAGTATTCAAACCAACAAAAACAAAAATAGCTGGAAAAACTCAGCAGGTCTGACAGCATCTGTGGAGAGGAAGACAGAGTTAACATTTTGATTCCGTATGACTCTTCATCAGAACTGAAGAGAAATAGAAATGAGGTGAAATGTAAGCTGTTTAAGTGGGTGGGACAGGTGGGGCTGGATAGAGGGCTCGCGATAGGTGGAGGCAAAGGACAGATTGCAAACACCAGGAGAGAAATGGAAAGCAATGAAGGTGAACCGGGCAAAAGGGACAAGCAGAAGTCCTGTTGGAGAGAAGTGCAGTACTTCTTCAAGGTAGGCATTCCTGGAAGAGAAGTGGCACCTATCACGAGCCCTCTATGCAGCTCCACCTGCCCCACCCTCCTTAAACAGTTTATATTTCACCTCATTTCTATTTCTCTTCAGTCCTGATGAAGAGTAATATGGACTTGAAACGTTAACTCTGTCTTCCTCTCCATAGGTGCTGTCAGATCTGCTGAGGTTTTCTAGCTTTTTTTGTTTTTGTTATCCAAACCAACAGATTTGTTTTGCACCAAAATGTTGAAGCCTGGGCTGCTCATTGCTGTGAAAACTAGGTCAATTTCTTGACTCGCAAGCTGATTTCAATTTTGAAGCCCCAGGAGTGCCTACATAGGGTGGGACACAGAAGCCCTTCTGTGAGAGAGACTCATTTGCTCATATGTACACAGGTAAAATTGCTTTGCTTGTCTCAGAGCTGATTTGGGTGAAAAATAAAGGGTGCACAGTATGCTACTTACTCTTCAAGAGGCTGCCTCTTCAAATGTCTGATTAATTTTGGAGCGCCCAAGTGTGGCCCTTGTTCAAGTCTTCAGCAGGTGAAGTAGGAGCCATTTTAAAACCAGTGTGAGAACCATTTGCAGCAGGTGAGGCAGAGCAGCTATTTTGATCCTCCAAATCCAGTGGCAAGAAAGGCGGTGCAACAGCAAGGTCTTCCCCCAAGCCAACATGCCCAACATCAAGGCTCTAAATCACTCAAAGCCATTTCCACCAAAACAATTCAGGGATGTCCTCAAAGCATCTGAGGTCAAACATCTCCACCAATTCATGGTAACTGACCAAAATGAGAGAAGGTTCAAAGGCACCGAACACAGAGAGACTTCATCAGGAATACGCAGAGGCTAAACCAAGGCAATGGAGAGAGCACAAATGCGTCCAAACATCTGACTGACACGCCCACATGTGGCAGAGTCTGGAGCTTGCTCATGGGACTTATCAACCTTCCCAGAAGCCATAGAGTCGAATAAAGCAAGTCATCCATGAGCCCGAGGGACTCCCAAAGAGAGGTTGGTGAGAGTTATCTAATTTGAATTTATACAGTGTTTCTTTTATATTTAGTTATTTATTTTATTTTGCCAGCTATTTCAGCTCAGAATACACAGTGCTGCACATGTATGGCACAATATTTCAAAATGTACATTGATTTTTCTGGACGTGAAGTGTTCAAAGGAACTGCAAACTTTAACCTTGATTCCTCTGGGAGCCCATGATTCACTTAAAGCTGTTTCACTTAAAGTCATGATTTTCACAACTGCAACTTTAAAGTGAGGACCGTAGCTTTCAAAAGATGATTTCAATTATGAAGCTCCATTTTAAGTTTTAAAATCTAAATACACTGAGTTCTGTAGTTCACATGTGCTGACTCAGAAGACTGAATGTAGGAATCTGTTTTTCTAGAATTGTGTGTGGTCAGTGGGGTGTGGTTGTTAGTTAGCCTGTTTGCTGCCTCTTGTATCTCCTACTTCAATACATCTGCCACTTTCTGTTTTACTTCAAGCCTCCTGTCGATACAGGTTTGCAACAATGAGCAGAATTTTAGTGTCCTGTATCCCATTGAAACTCAATTGTATGCTTTATTGTTAAATGCTATTTGCTTTGAATGACTTGGTACAGATGCATTTATGCACATGTTCACGCTTACTTAAACTCCCCTCCCACAATTTGTTATGCCACATTTAAGTTTCTGGTACACTAGTAAAGAAGCAGCTTGTGCAGCATTAATGCAGAGGCAACAGAAATCTGACACAATCTTCGATAATCCCAACCTTCATGACGTTATTGAAGTATGAAACTTGCCCCCAAATGCAACCCAGAGCAGCATGGCCAATGCATTTCATTTTAAACTGGTGTTTCTTTATCATTTAAGATTATTCAACTCAGAGAGAAAATTGTTTCCATATTTTTAACCTGCCAATGGGTCCACACTTTATTTGACAATCCTGTTAAAATTCTGCTGTGCTGAGGGTGAAAATGTAGCAGAGAGTCATTTATAACTAGCTTTTTCATATTTTAGCATGAATAAAATTGCTTTTTCATAGCACTTTAAAGAATGAACCTGCATATGATTCGCACCAAATTTTAAGCTGGAAAATTATTCCAAAACTTTCCAGTTTCATCGTAAGGGAAAAAAGCAGAAATCATAAGAGGGAAAATGAGCGTGTCTTTCTCTCGCCTTACCCGCTATCACTTTAACTCCAAATTTTTTGCCAAGTGCAAAACCAGGCGTGGATTAAAACAGGGGCAGAGAGTGGAATCATGTCTGTGATAACTTCATTGTATGTCAGTAATATTTGTAATATGCTTGTACGGAACTATAAACGCGCAGGGTGGGGTTCTCCCGTCCACGGACTAAGTGCACAGGGTGGGCAATGGCACGTTTTCACGCCCAATTGTCCACCTCTCACCTCATTAAATATTCATCAGCTGGGAGTAGCTGTTTAGGTGGCAGGTAGCCTGTGATTCGCACGCCCCGCCATGACCTCAGCAGATCCTTGCTCTGGGTGCCATATATAAACCTCACCCACACACAGATATTTCAATATGTGCAGCCTAGGACCGCTCCAGGTGTGAGATGGCCCACAAAAGCAGGTAGAGTGCATTTCCCAAGTTCAGTGGCGCCTTGCTGGGTCACCTTCTGGATGTTGTCGAGGTCTGCCATGACCTTCTCTGCCCTTGCGACGGTTGGCAGAGGTCCAACAAGATCACCAACCCAGCTTGGGAGGAGGTGTCTGCGGCAGTGAGCACCAGCTCAGCCCGCAAATGGATGAATGATCTCATCCGCGCAGCCAGGGCAAGTCAACCTTCTCATCTTTCTCAGCTCACACTCTCACAAGCTCCTCAAACAATCACAGGATGACAGTCCATAGGGATCTCACACACCAGCAGCACAAGGGACATCAGCACTCTCTCCCACACACACACCCTGACATCTCCATCTGGGCTCACATCCTGTGCAGTTTGCGTCCTCACCCTGTACACGGATCCACTCAGCACCCACACAGAAAACAGGCATTATTATCCTCTGCCTTGGCATGCTTCCTGCTCACACTCTCTCCATCTGTCCTCATGCAGACCAAGCTCACCCACAATAAGAAGGAGAGATCCCAGATGCCAGAGATCAGGGCCCTCACCCATCATGAGGACCGTGCAGTACACTTGGCCAGAGAGGACCGGGACCTTGCCTGCGGCAACGGTGAGGTCGGTGGCGCACACCCAAGTGAGGACCCTGCACCAGCTGCTCCTTCAGACAGCGAGATTGTGAGTACAATGTTATTCTTTGGAGTCGGTTGACATGCACTAATTATCTCTACTCTCTTTCATAGACGCCACAGTCAAGTGCCCCAGAGACACTGGGAGCCAGCCCCTCATCTTCAGCCCCAAAGACACCATGGATGAGGATTTTGAGGACCCACCTGTGGAAGTCCCATCACAGCGCTCACCCACACCCTCCACCAACGCAGAGACACACACCTCGTTGGAACCTAGATCTAGAACAGGCTCGGTGTCACTACCTGATGAGCACAGCACAGATTTTGGTCCACAGCATGCGGAGGCAGGGACATCTAAGGTCACTGACACTCAGAGGATTGCTGAAGGCCAGGATTCTGCTAAATCCCAGTCAGATGACTTGGTCTTAACACAGATATTGGAGCTGCAGCAACAGACAGGGCGATATCAGGCAGGGCTGTCAGCAGCATTCCACAGGTTGCAGCATATGATGGAGGAGTCCGTCCGTGTTGAGTCTGAGGTAATAGCACCAACATGCCTGCACACCGAGGTCAACACTGGTAGGATGGCGGCTGCCATGGAGACCTTGGTCCAGGACATTGTTACTTAACTGTGCTGCTGTGGGAGTTGCACTTCATTGTGTAGACATTGATGACATCCATCTGTGGCTACATGAGAGGGGGTCAGGACACCTAGATCACACTCCAGGTGCCCTTTCTCCTCAAGGAGTCAGTCAGGGGCCCTTGGGCATTCACAGGGATAAAGACCAGCAGCTGGGCACCTGGGACCATCCTCCCAGGTGGCTCTAGGAGTGTCCAGCGATCCCAATCCCCTCTATCTGTGACCCCATTACTTCCAGCTCCACAGGCCAAGGAAGGTGCACCTGCCCTAAAGCAGGACACCCAAAGAATGCTGGGGTTCTGCAAGTCTTGGCCTTCAGAGGACGCCCGCCAAAGTCATCACAGATAACAGGACGTATCAGTTAGCAGTCTGCCTCCACCTTCGCAATGGATGTCGGGGATGTGTTGGGGTTAGGAAGATCAAGAAATATTAGGAGCACAACGTTGGCATGGATGTTCATGACATATGTACACTTTCCACCAATGTAAAAAGAATTGCACCCATTCCATACCTCCTCTTGTGTGTGCCTCCTCTGTATGCTGAGTTGTGCTGTGTTCGATCAGATGTCACACCATGTTCCCTTTCCCCCATTTATCGCAGATTTCTCATCACGTGCCTCCGGTTGATGTGTGCAGCCATCTCTTCACAGCGTGTGTCCCTTCTCAGTTCATTACTGATATCAATGATACCTCACACTCCTGGTAAAGTGTGCTTATGCAAGACATCTCATCGACATGCATTGCAGGTTCATTGCTATGTAAGATGGAGGCTTGTGTAGTCCCCTGACTTGTCTGCATTGTGGAAAGGTGCAGGCCTGGTGTTGAAGGACAGATGCAGATGCACATGGACAGGGATAATCTTTCCTTGAACTCCGTGCTGTCATCCGTGAGGGTTTGCAATCTATAAACCCAGATTCAGAGTTTGTGTGCTCTCCTGTCAGCCTTGCGCATTGTTGACTCTACGAGTGTACGTCTGCTAAGCTGACCAATAAGTGTGCACATCTTCTCATCTCAATGTGCTGGTGCTCTGTCCCTCGCAAGCACATTTTTATCTTGATGCTCAAAGCTACAGCTTTAACCATTTTGAACCATGGAATTGTCTGCAAAGCTTCCACAAGGCTATCGTCAAAAAGAAGGGATGCAGTGTTGGCCCATTCATTCTGCTTAGCCTCCCCTCCCCATAACACTCGCCAAGCTAAGTGATGCTACATCCATGTGGAGATGTGTTGCGGTCAATAGAACTGTTGAGCATGGTCCCGAAGTTCATATGTTAGCTTGATGGGGCAGAAAGGAGCTAGGAGCTAGGATGTAATGTGGCTGATGTGTGCTCTTTATTATCAACCAAGTGGAACCTTGAGGGCTCTGTGGTGCATCTGCATTTTTGGGGTCGCAAGGGCCAAGGATGATCTTTGATGGAAACTGATGGTGTTGAAAAGGAGACTTTTTCATGTCTGTCAGGCAAATGTGTGAAGATGGTTATTGTTACGTGATCTATATCAATTGAAAGGTCAGGCTAACTGGAACCCCACATCCCTAACTGAGAGTGGAGGGTCTCAATATAATGGGGGTTAAGGAAACACTGAAGACTGAGTGCTTTGAACCAGCGTTAACACATGTTGAATGCCCTTGCCTGCCTTGGTCTAAGTCTAGCCTAGCAGTATCCCCATCAAGGTGACACATAAGGCGTTTTTCCATTGCTGGGGATGGATTTCCTTGAGGTGCTTTATCAGACTGAAGGTACACTGCCATGTGTCCACTGAGGACAGCAGTGCAACTCCTGCCTCTTGCAGGCTGTCTTAGTGACTGGGATGCTGGAGAGATGCTTGAAGAGGCAGCACCTTCTGTTGCGTGATGCCGGAATGACATCCTGCAGTTGGTACCTCATCTCAGCAAGGACACATGCCCCCGAGGCTTCATCATCCCTTAAAAGGATGCATACATGGTGAGCAAAATTTGTAAGTACTCAATCTGAGAATGAAGAGGATGGTTGAGAAGACTAGCCACGCTGGTGGTAATGTGGGCCCATCATATAGGGCACTGGTCCATCAGGATAAGCACTCGTCATCATCCTGCTGGAATCTGGTGGCTGTGAGCACCTCATGAGCATGCCTGCCTTGCTTGACCCGTGCTATGGCTTCTTCCCCTGCAGCCCCGGTTTCCTCAACCTCATCACCCTAATCACTCTCGATGTTGTCCTCATCAGTGGAGACGAGCAGCTCCTCCATCTTGGCACCTGGAAAGTCTTCCCCCATTGCAGCGCCAGGTTGTTCAGGGCGCAGCAAACCACGATGATCAATGAGACCCTCTAGGGAGTGCACTGGAGTACTCCACCTCTTGTACACTCTGGGTCTTGAGAGACGTCTACATGCAGCGGTTCTGTGAGCCTCAGCTCCTGGACCCGGAGGGCGCCCTGCTACCCCTTGCTCATCAGGGTGAAGCTCTTCCCTTTGGTGAGCCTGGGGTCACTGTAGCACTTTAGCATTCTTCTCTGCCTTCCCTCCTGCCTGCATGCGATGATGCAGCAACATTCAGTGCAGCCTCCATCTTCCTGAAGGTTTCCTCTCTGCAGGAACATTGAAAGAAAGACAAGGCTGAGCAATTGCCTTCAAAGGTTCTCTTTCTGTTGCTGACTGATGAGTGACAGGCTTGTTTGCAGTCTGGGCACCTATTAGCCAATACAATCCTGGCCATTGCAATGACCGCTCCCAGTATCACAATATGCTTTGCCCCACACCACCCACCCCTCCACCCCTCCCTTCACCGGGCCCATTTCAGTAGGGCTACTGCCATGAGCTGGTTTTGGCAAGGCGCTTCGAGTTCCTTCATTTATTTGAGCATTAAACTACTCATTCAGTGGACTCTGTGCCTACATCCTTTGGAATACACATGAGGGCATGTGCTCTGTGAGGGGATGCGATTCTTTAGGGGGGCCTGGGAGTTCCCATCTCTGAACCTGGCAGCTGCAGGTTTCTGGGGTGGGCTTTCCAAGAGGCCTCTCCAGTTTGCCCAGGTGCCCACTTGCTTTTGGAGTCATTATCACACTAGGGAATTACCATAATTGGTGCAATGGGTTATTGATGGGAGATCGATGGTTGGAAAGCATCAGAATTAACCTCGCATGAATGTGCTATCACACTGAATGCTCTAAATTGCCTCTATAGTTATTGAGATACTCCTAACCTGTCTCAGCCATGCATTCCTCCTCGTGTGGTAATACAGATTCCAGATGGGTGTGTCTTTAATCAGCCCCCCAGCGCTGTGATCCACTTCTCCCAGAAGCCAAAACAGCCCTCCCCAGCGACATTTTTTTCTTAGTTTCACTTTCTGCTGTGCCATTGCTTGAAGTTCCATGGCAGATGTCCCATCTCGGAGACCTGCAGGCCAACCAGAGGCTAGCAGCCCTCCAGTACTGGCAGTGCTACCAGGGACAGTGGCCACTGCTGGTACCATAATGTGGCCTACACCATGGATTGATGCTGGAGCCCCAGGAATAAGGTAGTGGGGCAGGTTCACCTGGGCCAGACATGGAGGTCTCAGTAAGTGGCAGGGTGGGGGCTTTGACAGGTCTGTCCTTTGGCATGGACTGCTAAGTAGGAGACCCCCACTTCCCATGTCTGCTAGGTAAACCCATGTATCATGGCCCCCACTGGCTGAATGGTCACTTAAGGCCTCATTTAGCCTGCGGGCAAGGCCTTCCTCAGGCCTCGCTGGGCTAAACCAGATGGATGTGGGAATGCACAGCGATCTCCACTCCACATATTCCCCAATTTCGCCTGGGGTGCATTAAATTCCACCTCTTAAATCCAAAGGGGTGATGCTTACCCATTCTTAGCTTCTATAATAAAAGGAAAATACTGCGGATGCTGGAAATCTGAAATGAAAAGAGAAAATGCTGGAAAAACTCACCAGGTCTGGCATCATCTGTAGAGAGAGAAACAGAGTTAACATTTCAAGTCTGTTGCTTCTATCTCCTTTTCATGCAGATCCACCACCGCAATGAGTGACACAGTAAGAGGAAGATGATGATGATGATGAAGAGTATAATGAGAACCAAGCTACCCAGGAATCTCAGCTGTATGACACTGCCATCTCTCATCCAAGCCTCAAACCGTTTCCCTCATTAAACTACACCAGTGGAATGAAGGGGGCAACACCACACTGCCAAGAAGCAAGTTAAATGGCACCTCAGTCCCACAAGCCTTCTGCATAGCATGAGCAGACAATCACCTCCTACAAATTTGGCCTTTATATGGCACCTAGAAGAAGCACAAGAACAGATTCAAAAAGGCACACGTAAGCATTCAGGGAAAGCACAGTATAAAGAAAGGGTTGGCTCATTGTGCAAACTTTGTAATGGAACATGCACTCACCTGGTGCTTTGATATGGAGTCACAGCATTAGCATCATAAAGGAAACAGTGCATATTTTTGATGTTGATACCTTCACTGTGGTATGATGATTGATTTAGTGATGCTGAAACAAAGATGTCTTATCATGTGAGAGAAGGGTACTGATTGAAGGGAATGTCCCTTTATGTGAACGTGGGGAGAAAGCATGGTGTTAAAGATCGGCTTTGTTTCACACAAG
This sequence comes from Cetorhinus maximus, assembly GCF_964194155.1. Classification (NCBI taxonomy): domain Eukaryota; kingdom Metazoa; phylum Chordata; class Chondrichthyes; order Lamniformes; family Cetorhinidae; genus Cetorhinus; species Cetorhinus maximus. The sequence goes on from NC_135880.1 coordinate 55,801,947, forward strand.
AGAAGACTTCAGCAGCGACATGTGTTGTGATGCCTCTTGCCCAAGTCTTCTTTGCTCAATCCTGTTATTCTGCTGTCCCTCCATAATAAAACCAAATAAGGTGAGGTCCAGAGAAAATGCCACACCTGCTCCTGAGAAGTCCCTGACTGCGGCAAAGGGGTGGGGGGTCTGAAATTTGCTGGTGGTCTGATCCTATGAGAAGCATCAGACAGAAATGCAGGTGCCTCCAGGAAGAATGGCAAATAGAAACGTGTTTTCCCAGCTGCAGAAATCTGTATTTGAAGATCTCCAGATTCCTGTGTGTCAGGAACACCTCACTGCCATTTGTCACAATTGATCATGGCAGCTGCTTGGCCTTATATAACTCAGTAAAAACGACCCTGACTACATTAGCAGCACACACCCAGAAAGCCACTATGCCATCGACTCTCACATCGTAATATACAAATGAGACAACTGATAACATAGTAGGCTGTTCACAGGAATGTTCAAAAAACACACAGTTAACTTGTAGGGTGGAGGTGGTGGCTGAAGTATTTTAAAGGCAGAAATGGTTCCCAATCAAGCTTCTAAAACAATTCCTGCGCCATTCCTGCAAGTGAAGTGCTCCAAATATAGCTAGGAAATTCAGCCTCATTGTCTTCCACAGAATCAAACATGGGGGCTTTGTTAGAATTTGGGTGCATGATTAAATAGCAGTCATTTTTATTTCCACAAACTTTCCCTCAAGAAGCTATTTACTAGTAGCACCTGCTAAAGGTTCAGTGAAATGGACTTAATAATTTTATAGTTACTGTTTCACTTCTGTAATATTGGAACAATTTGTGAACACGTCATTAAAGGTCTATGGAAACGAGACAATAATTATATGCTGATACCAACATCCATTGAGTTTATCCTTCCCAGGTCTCTTCCAGCTCATAATGCAACAACATTTAAAAAAAATAAAGCATTCTAGTTAATACAAACTTACTAGTACATCTGAGAATCCTAACTTCCATTTATGAAAAGTAATTTCAATATATGCCTCTAGGGCATCAGCCGCGCTGGTCCAACCGTATAGAAAGGGAAAGAATCTGAGAAGGAGCTCAAAAATAGCCGCACTCCTTTAACATATCAATCTGTATTTTGAACATATTGTATTCTATGAACCAAGACTTGAATCTGTTACATATTGGCATCCTTGTTCACAATTTGGAACCTATTCTAATTAATTAAAAATATTTTCACCTGCGAGTAATTTGCTACTGCCACAGCCCAGTGTAAGATACAAGGGTTGCCTCTGTATTCAAAACCTGAATGCGGACAGGACAAAAAAATAGTTGAGAGTAAATTGGGTGAATTTTAAGGACTTTAAAAAAACTCTCCTCAGCTTCCAATAATATTTCTGTATATTTAGAAATCACACTTGGTACCAAAGGGAGGATCATACAGAGCTTATCATTTGATACTAAATAAAGAATATTGCAGCTTTCTGAATCCAGCATGGAGTTTAAACAAAATTTAGATTCCCTGTACATATAGCGAGAACACTGCATAAGCACCAATAGAAGTCACTTAGACAATGAATAGAAGTTTTGTAAATTCTGAGTTCAGACTTTCAATTTTGTGGAACTATTTTCTGGAGGAGGGATGTCTTTTAGTAGTTATTTATTGATTTGATCAGAAGATGCTTTACTTTGTGATGAAAGTACAACCATTATATGAATTACCGACCTTTTCAGTGCGTCCCATTTCAATTAGTCTCATGAATTAATGCATAAAGTTTTCCCAGTGTAAATGTTGCTACTTTGATCATAGAGAGATAAGCTATGGATGTAGAGTGGGCCTGACAATTTCCAAATTTGTGGTTTGAAATCTTGTTTTGGTGAATGCTTTCAAAGGCACATTCAGTGGAGATTTATTTGTCAGGACTGGTAAAAATCTAAAAGTAAAAGCTGCTTGTAACTAGCATTGAAGTAGTTAAATGTAGAGCATCTGAAGCACTGAATGGAATGAGGCAGAGCACAACACACCAGAGAAAATCCAACCTCCAGTTACTGCTGGCAGGCTTCAGAGGTGTGATCTGAGACAGCTGTGCTGATAATGGCATGAGACAGAATTCCAGCTACTGTCCGGTGTTTCAAATTGCTCCACACTAGTTACAGGTGAAGAACACAGCACTGAAAATAGTTTTTCAGCTTTATTGCCACTTAAATACTTTAGAGAAAAACTGCAACTAAAGTGAGCTAATCTACTGTACTTGAAGAATAGAATCCTTTCTCCCATATATTGCTGCCAGTCACACGGCTGCTGGAGTTTCTGTCAACATTCCCCATCCCCGGCACAGTCGTTTTCTAACATTTCAGTTTGTGTCATTCTGCCAGGAATATAATAAAATGAAATTTAAACCATTTGTTGCCACATCAATTTATATTTGGACAGTCTTTATCTAGGCCAGCAATGTGAAATGGGTTTGAGCGAATCGATAGCTGATTTTTTCACTGCGTTCAATCTTTTTCTAATGAAGTTCAAAGAACAGTAATTCAAATGCTTTTTAGACACTCATTTCCTAGAGTTACTGTCGCTTAATCTTGGTAATATTTTCCAAGTAAATGGAAAATAAAAACTGGCACTATGAAAAATCAGATGCTTAATTGTTCAAGCCCATTTTGCATTGGTGTAAACGAATTTCCCTCACCCCACGAGACTTTATGCCTATTTAAACAGTTCTAAACAAACCATGCACTTCTCATTTCCAATGCATTTTTCTTTAAAACATATTTATTCACAAGATATGGGTGTTGCTGGCAAGGTCAGCGTTTATTGCTCACCCTTTATTGCCCTTGAAAAGTTCCTGGTGATACACCATTTTCAATGCAATAAATGTTTTGCTAGGCATTGAAGATTCAAGGACATTGCTGTAGGCCTGGAGTCACATATAGGTCAGAACAGGTCAGGGTGGCATACTTCCTTTCCTAAAGGGCATAAGTGAGCCAGATGGCTTTTTTATGACAATCCAGGAATTTTATAATCACCATTACTGATATGGCTCCAATAACACTCAAGAAGCTCAACATCATCCAGTACAAAGCAACCCACTTGATCAGCACCCCATACGCCAGCTTAAACACTTACTCCCTCCACCACTGACGCACAGTAGCAGCAGCATATACCATATACAAGATGCACTGCATCAACTCATCAAGGCTCCATCAACAGCCGATCAAGTGGATTGCTTTGTACTGGATGATGCTGAGCTTCTTGAGTGTTATTGGAGCCACACTCATCCAGCCAAGTGGAGAGTATTCCATCACACATCTGATGTGTGCCTTGTAGATGGCGGACAGGCTTTGGGCAGTTAGGAGGTGGGTTACTCACCACAGAATTCCCAACCTCTGATCTGGTCTTGTACCACAGTATTTATATCGCTAGTCCAGTTCAGTTTCTGGTCAATGGCAGCGTCCAGGATGTTGATAGTGGGGGATTCAACAATAGCAATGCCATTGGATATCAAGGGGAGATGGTTAGATTCTCTCTTGTTGGAGATGGTCATTGTCTGGTGTGGAGTGAATTTTATTTGGCACTTATCAACCCAAGCCTGAATGTTGTTCAGGTCTAGCTGTATATGGACACAGGCTGCTTCAGTATCTGAGGAGTTGCGAATGGTACTGAACATTGTGCAATTTTCAGCGAACATCGCCACTTCTGAGTTCATGATAGAGGGAGGGTTATTGATGAAGCAGCTGAAGATAGTTGGGCATAGGATGCTATCCTGAGGAACTCCTGCAATGACATCCTGGGAATGAGATGATTGGCCTCCAAAAACCACAACCACTTTCCTTTGTGCTAGATATAATTCGAACAAGTGGAGAGTTTTCACCCTAATTCCCATTGACCAGTTTTTTCAGGCTCCCTTGATGCCATGCTCAGTCAAATGCTGCCTCAATGTAAAGAGCATTCACTCTCAGTTCCCCTCTTGAGTTGAACTCTTTTGTCCATGTTTGGACCAAGGTTGTAATGAGGTCAGGAACTGAATGAATTTTCCTAAGTTATCAATCAATATGGACACATTCATCTCACTAATGTTGTTCATATTTGCACTAATGAAACTGAGATGTCTCAATTTAATGACTGAATTTGGTTCTGGACTGATTCCTAACAGTCAAAATAGTACATAGTGGAAACTATTGCGACATAATAGGATCACTCCTTGTAGTGATTGAAGGTATAACCTTTCCTACTGCCTTTAGGGGTCACGTGATTGTACTGAAGAATGAGCCCCTCAGCGTGGGTAATCTTAGGGGCAGAGCTTTCTAGTCATGGACCTGATTTAACCATGTAGCTTCTGAAAGAGCTCGCTGTAATAAAATTATCTGTTTTAAGTAAGAAACCTGTCCAGTACATCAAGTATATTACAATTAACAACAAGAGTGGAATAGCTCCAACGTTGTGCCTCACCTTGTGAATGTGAGTACATCAATTCTTAAGAAAGAAAAACATACTCACCCATCATGCCACTTTTCGGCAGATCGACCCTTATGACTCATCCACGGAAGACTAGAGGCAGTACATAGAGCATCTAGGTTTTTATTCCGTGGCGAATGATATAACAGCAGGGGAGAAGCAGAAAGCAATTCTTTCAAGTGTCTGTGGTTGCAAGACATATAACCTCGTCCGTGTCTGACGGCCCCGAACCCGCCCAATTCTAAATCTTTTAACGAGCTGGTAGACCTCTTGAAGGTGCATTTTCAGCCGAAGCCATCAGTAACTGCGCAGAGGTTTATGTTCAACTCTAGAGTAAGGGCCCCGGATGAGTCCATCGTAACTTATGTCATGAAGTTGGAACAGTTGACTGAATACTATGACTTTGGAGATAGACTCGATGGCATGTTGTGGGATCGGTTGGTTTGTGGTGTACACAACGATGCCATTCAGTGCCGTTTACTTGCACAAGGTAACATTGATTTGAAGGGCTCCATGAAAATAGCGCTAGCAATGGAATGTGAGAGGGACTTGCAGGCTTTACAGAGTGGGCAACATAGTGCCATTCTTCACTTGGGCATGAACCTACCGCTGGGTGCGGCACGAAAACGGGAGAGACAGCTGCGAAGCAGGAGACAGTCTCTACTGCTCAAGAAACCAAAAGACATAGTGGAAGCATCTCACCAGCCATTCAGGAATTGATCTGTTACAGATGTGGGGGTAACCATGTACCAGAAATGTGCAGATTTAAAGAGGCAGGATGCCACTGCTGCCACAAAAAAGGGCACATAATAGAGCTATGCAGGGTGAAATCGAGATAGCCAATCAGACAGTAGACCAAGATGATTGAAGTGCACAATATAACAGAACCAGATGCTTTTGATACTGATATCCATTCCCTATACAATGTCAATGCAGTAAAAACTGAACCAATAATTGTCATCCTTCAAATGAATGGGAAGCCTCTAGTCATGGAGGTAGACATAGGAGTATCGACCACAGTGGTGGGGGAATGCATATTTAAATACCTAAATAAAGGTACCCAGCTACTGAATCTGGAGCAAAACACGGCTCAACCAAAGACATACACTGGAGAGTCAATACAGGTAAAAGGCATCGCCACAGTGCCTGTGCCCTACAGGCAACAAACAACACAGCTTCCAGCTATCATTGAACAGATGAAGGACCTGGTCTTCTGGGCTGTGATTGGTTACCAAAAATTAAGCTCAGCTGGTCAGAAATTTTTCAAGCGAGAGCAGGAGGGATTCCTGAGCTGTTAAGGGAGCATGACAGCATAGTTCGTGATGAATTGGGAAAAATAAAAGGACTACAAGCAAAAATATATGCAGATTCGGAGGCAACACCCCAGTTCTTTAAGGCCAGATCTGTGCCTTACACCCTAAAGGAGAAGCTGGATGCAGAATGGTTCCGCTTAGAGAAGCTAGGCATCATCCAGCCAGTCCAATTTTCGGAATGGGCAGCACCCATAGTCCCTGTGATGAAACCAGATCAAACTATTCGCATCTGTGGAGACTACAAATTAACAGTGAAAAATTAGATAAATATCCTATCCCGAGGATTGAAGTTAAGCTAGCTGGAGGAAAAGCCTATACCAAACTGGACATGACCCATGCACACCAACAGCTAAAGCTGGACAGCACATCTAGAGGGTATGTAACAATCAACATGCACAAGGGCCTGTACCAATATACACACCTACCCTTTGGTGTATCATCTGCCTGTGCAATCTTCCAAAGGACCATGGAGAGCTTATTGCAAAGGCTTCCCCAAGAAATACCTGGATGACATCCTGGTCACAGGATCAATGGAAGCTGAACATTTGGCCAACCTAGAAAAGGTTTTAAGAAGGAAAAACAAGGCATGGGAATACACGATAAATAGTAGGACCCTGGGAAATACCGAGGATCAACGGGACCTTGGTGTACATGTTCACCGGTCACTTAAGGTAGCGGGACAGGTAGATAAGGTGGTTAAGAAGGCATTTGGGATACTTGCCTTTATTAGCCGAGGCATAGAATATAAGAGCAGGGAGGTTATGCTGGAACTGTATAAAACGCTGGTTAGGCCACAGCTAGAGTATTGCATGCAGTTCTGGAATTCGCGTTATAGGAAGGATGTGATTGCACTAGGGAGACTGCAGAGGAGATTTACCAGGATGTTGCCTGGGCTGGAGAGTTTTAGTTATGAGGAGAGATTAGATAGACTGGGGTTATTTTCCCTGGAGTAGAGGAGATTGAGGGGGGACATGATTGAGGTGTATTAAATTATGAGGGGCCTAGATAGGGTAGACAGGAAGGAACTTTCCCCCTTGGTGGAAGGATCAATAACCAGGGGGCATAGATTTAAGGTAAGGGGCAGGAGGCTTAGAGGGGATGTGAGGAATTTTTTCACCAAGGGTGGTGGGAATCTGGAACTCACTGCATGAAAGGGTAGGAGAGGCAGAAACCCTCATAACATTTAAGAAATATTTGGATGTGCACTTGCGATGCCATGGCATTCAAGGATATGGGCCTAATGCTGGAAAATGGGGTTAGAATAGTTAGGTACTTGTTTGACCGGCGCAGACTCGATGGGCCAAAGGGCCTTTTCCTGTGCTGTAGACCTCTATGACTCTATAAGGTTTTTGGAAGCTTGTCTATGACTGAAGAAAGAGAAGTGTACTTTCCAAGTGACTGAAGTCACTTGGGTCAGCGAGTGGATGCCAGGGGTTGCATGTAGTCGAGGAGAAAAGCAGGGCAATCAATAAGGCGGCCTCTCCTAACAATGTCACTGAACTCAAGTCTTTTTGGGCACGATAAATTATTATGGTCGCTTCTTGCCAAACTTGCCAACAGTGTTAGCACCTTTACAATTACTATTGAGAAAGAACCATCGATGTTCATGAAAGGCGCAACAAGAAGGAGCCTTCATAAAAGTCAAGAAGCTATTACACTCATCATGTCTACTCATTCATTATGACCCATCAAAGAATAAATATTAACTTGTGATGCATTTCCTTACGGAATGGGAGCAATGTTGTCACACAGGATGGAAGATGGTTCCGAAAGGCCAAAAGGCTATGTCTCCAGAATCCTCTCTGTGGCTGAGAAGGGTTATTCACAACGTGAAAAGGAAGGTTTATCAGTAATATTTGGAGTGAAGAAATTCCATCAGTACCTGCATGGTCGACATTTCACCATAGTGTCAGATCATAAGCCACTTGTGGGTTTATTTAGTGAAGATAAAGAAATTCCGCAGATAGCCTCAGCCAGAATTTAATGATGGGAATTGATCTTATTGGCGTATGTGTACACCTTTATGCACTGTCCTGGAATGCATGTTGCAAATGCAGACATTTGTCAGTTGTCTTCTGTTACCAAATAGCATTGTACATGCTCCAGTGCCTCAGGAAGTTCTGCTTGTACTGAATTTCTTGGACTCGTTGCCGGTCTGTGTGAAGAAAGTAAGGAAGTGGACAAACTGGAATCCCACTTTGTCAAAAGTCTGAGACCAGGTATTGCAAGGATGGTTGAATGCACCAGTGTCTGAAGAAATAAGACCATTCAATGCCCATAAAACTGAGTTAAGCTGTCAAGATGGAATCTTGTTGTGGGGATCAAGAGTCGTCAACCCCTCACAAGGAAGAGAACCACTCTTGACTGAGTTTCACTGTGAGAATCCAAGCATTTCGAAGATGAAGATGCTTGCTCAAAGCTATGTCTGGTGGCCAGGTACAGACAGTGACATAGAAAGGATAGTCAAGCACTGTCTCCGTTGTCAGCAACGGATGCCCATTTCAACTCCACTGCATCCGTGGGAGTGGCCTGGTTGACTCTGGGTTAGACGACATATAGATTATATAGGTCCATTTTTAGGTACCATGTTTTTATTGATCATCGATGTGCATTCTAAGTGGATAGATATGTATGAAGTTAGATCATCGACATAGTGTGCAACTATTGAAAAGCTGCGCCAATGTTTTAGTGTACATGGCCCACTAGAAGTCATTGTTTTGGATAATGGTACTGTCTTCACTAATACGGAATTTCAGAGATTCATGAATTTAAGTGGAATTTAGCATATTAAACCAGCAACACATCATCCCTCATCCAATGGGTTAGCAAAAACAGCAGTACAAACTTTCAAATCAGGAATGAAGAAGTTATCCGAAGGTACTTTAGAAACTCGAATTTCACGTATTTTTCTCAATTATCTTACGAATCTTCATGCAACTGTGGCTTCAACATGGTCTGAATTAATGACAAAACACTGCCTTCGTACAAAGTTAAGTCTGGTCTTTCCAAACTTAGAGTGTAAGGTAGAGTAGAACCAGAGTAGTCAGAAAAAAAAAGAAAAAAAAAAAATCGACGGGCAGAGGGATCTGGGTGTACAGGTCCACAGGTCACTGAAAGTGGCAACGCAGGTGGATAAGGTAGTCAGGAAGGCATCTGGCATGCTTGCCTTCATTGGCAAGGCTATTGAGTATAAAAGCTGGGAAGTCATGCTGCAGCTGTATAGAACCTTGGTTAGGCCACACTTGGTATATTGCATGCAATTCTGGTCACCACATTACCAGAAGGATATGGAGGCATTGGAGAGGGTGCAGAGGAGGTTTACCAGGATGCTGCCTGGTCTCGAGGTTATTAGCTATGAGGAGAGGTTGGAGAAACTCGGATTGTTCTTACTAGAGCGACGGAGATTGAGGGGCGACTTGATAGAAGTTTACAAAATTATGAGTGGCATGGACAGAATAGATAGTCAGAAGCTATTTCCCAGGGTGGAAGAGTCAATTACCAGGGGACATAGATTTAAGGTGAGAGGAGAAAACTTTAGAGGAGATGTGCGGGGCAAGTTTTTTACGCAGAGGGTAGTGAGTGTCTGGAATTCACTGCCAGAGGAGGCGGTGGAAGCAGGTACGATAGTGGTGTTTAAGAGGCAGCTTGACAAATACATGAATAGGATGAGAATAGAGGGATACGGACCCCGGAAGTGCAAAATGTTTTAGTTTGACAGGCAATATGATCGACGCAGGCTTGGAGGGCTGAAGGGCCTGTTCCTGTGCTGTACTTTTCTTTGTTCTTTGTTCTTTGTACTTGCATGCAAAACAGCATGAGCAGCAAGTGATAGGCAGAGCTAAGCGATCTCACAACCAACAGATCAGATCTAAGCTCTGCAGTCCTGTCATATCCAGTCATGAATGGTGGTGGATAATTAAACAACTCACTGGAGGAGGGGTCTCCACAACTATCCCCATCCTTAATGATGGAGGAGCCCAGCATAGCGGTGCAAAAGATAAGGCTGAAGTATTTGCAACAATCTTCAGCCAGAAGTGCCGAGTGGATGATCCATTCCGGCCTCCTCCGGAGGTCCCCAGCATCACAGATGCTAGTCTTCAGCCAATTCGATTCACTCCACGTGATATCAGGCTGAGGGCACTGGATACTACAAAGGCTATGGGCCCTGATAATATTCCGGCAAAAGTACCAAAGGCTTGTGCTCCAGAACTTGCTGCGCCCCTAGCCAAGCTGTTCCAGTACAACTACAACACTGGCATCTACCTGGCTATATGGAAAATTGCCCAGGCATGTCCTATACACACAAAGCAGGACAAATCCAACCTGGCCAATTACCGCCCCATCAGTTTACTCTCCATCATCAGTAAAGTAATGGACGGGGTCATTAACAGTGCTATCAAGCAGCACTTGCTTAGCAATAACCTGCTCACTGATGCTCAGTTTGGGTTCTGCCAGGGCCACTCAGCTCCTGACCTTGTTACAGCCTTGGTTCAAACATGGACAAAAGAGCTGAACTACCGAGGTGAGGTAAGAGTGACTGCCCTTGACATCAAGGCAGCATTTGACCAAGTGGTGGATCAAGGTGCCCTAGCAAAACTGGAGTCAATGGGAATCAGGGGGAAAACTCTCTGCTGGTTGGAGTCATACCTAGCACAAAGGAAGATGGTTGTGGTTGTTGGAGGTCAGTCATCTCAGCTCCAGGACATCACTGCAGGAGTTCCTCAGGGTAGTGTCCTAGGCCCAACTATCTTCAGCTGCTTCATCAATGACCTTCCTTCTATCATAAGGTCAGAAGTGGGGATGTTTGCTTATGATTGCACAATGTTCAGCACCATTCGCGACTCCTCAGATACTGAAGCAGACCATGTCCAAATGCAGCAAGACCTGGACAATATCCAGGCTTGGGCTGACAAGTGGCAAGTAACATTTGCGCCACACAAGTGTCAGGCAATGGCCATCTCCAACAAGAGAGAATCCAACCATCGCCCCTGGATGTTCAATGGTATTATCATCACTGAATCCCCCACTATCAACATCCTGGGGATTACCATTGACCAGAAACTGAACTGAACTAGCCATATAAATACTATGGCTACAAGAGCAGGTCAGAGGTTAGGAATCGTGCGATGCGTAACTCTCCTCCTGACTCTCCAAAGCCTGTCCACCATCTACAAGGCGCAAGTCAGGATTGTGATGGAATACTCCCCACTTGTCTGGATGAGTGCAGCTCCTACAACACTGAAGAAGCTGGACACCGTCCAGGACAAAGCAGTCCACTTTGATTGGCATCACATCCACAAACATTCGCTTCCTCCACCACCGACGCACAGTGGCAGTAGTGTGTACCATCTACAAGCTGCACTGCAGGAATTCACCAAGACTCCTTAGACAGCACCTTCGAAACCCACAACCACTACCACCTGGAATGACAAGGGCAGCAGGTAAATGGGGACACCACCACATGGAAGTTCCCCTCCAAGTCACTCACCACCCTGACTTGGAAATATATCGCCGTTCCTTCACTTTTGCTGGGTCAAAATCCTGGAACTCTCTTCCTGACAGCACTGTGGGTGTACCTACACCACAAGGACTGCAGCAGTTCAAGAAGGCAGCTCACCACCACCTTCTCAAGGGCAACTAGGGATGGGCAATAAATGCTGGCCCAGCCAGTGAAGCCCACATCCTGTGAATGTATAAAAAAAGGATGTCCCTGATGCTGCAGTTCCTGGTCAAGTCGATCCAGTGGAGAATCTCAAGTCATGGAGCTACATCCCTCTAACCGAATTAGAAAACCACCTCTGAGACTTAATCTATAATTGCATGACCTGTGTATATATGTATATGCTGTGGATTAAGATATTCTTGTAAATAAGAAATGTAAAATAAACTAAAGGGGGAGGAAGTCTCATGATTGTGGTATAACCTTTCTTAATGTCTTTAGTGTTCACATGATAGTACTGACAAATGAGCCCTAAATGCAGTTAATCTTAGGGGTGGAGCTTTCTAGTCATGGACCTCGTTCAAGCATGTAGCTTCCAAAAGAGTTCTGCAATAAAATGATCTGTTTTAAGTAAGAAGCTTGTCTGGTACATCAAGTTACTCTCCTTAACTTTCCTGCCTTCATATTTTGCCATTCTGCATGACAGTCTTAAGAAATCATGACAGTACAACGTTACCATTAGATGTCATACAGTTCTTTTTAGGATACAGAAAACAAAATAAATGTTACAAACCTCTCAGATATACACTGTCTAGAGCAAAGAATTCAAAACCATTTTCGCACAAAAATTGAATTACCCAATAATGTGAATTAAACAATGGAATTATAAATGCAAAGTTGAATTTTGGTATTAATTTCTTTGAATTATAAGATAATGGTCCGGATCTTCCGTGGAGCAGCAATCATCATCGGACTGCCACTGCGCTCAAACTTTCTCCTTCCTCAACACTGGTCCGCATTTCTTTCCAGGTCTTCTGAAACCAGCTTTCCAGAAATGCAGAGCTCAATTCTCTCTTAAAGAACTCCCATCGATTGCAGGAGAGTGGAGGGAGGACAGGACACGCCACTTTTTTATGGCACTATCTGCTGTATGGAAAGTTAAAAGGTGCATTGTGAATGTTTATGAACTGATGAATGGATGAATGTTATTGAATGAGTAGGGCAGTAGCATGGGTAAGCAGGTGAGGTAAGTGGGTAGGGTGGGTGAAGTGGTAGGTGGGTAAGGTGGCAGGTGGGTAGGGTGGCAGGTGGGTGAAGAAGTAGGTGAATAGGGTGACAGGTGGATGAGGTGGCAGATGAGTAGGGTGGTAGATGGGCAGGGTGGTAGAGGGGCAGGGTGGCAGGTCAGGTGGCAGGTGGGTTGGGGTTAGTCAGGTTAGTTCAAGAGGGATATTTGACTTGTCATGTGGGTGGCATGGTCAGGATGGGTAATAGAGTCGGGTTGGAGGTAGTTGGGTGGTCAGTGGAGTAGTTGGGTCATGTCAGCGGGGGGGGTAATTGGTAGGGTCATGTGGGCAGTTGGGTGTTTGGGAGGGGCAGCTGGGGAATAGTCAGGGGTCGAGGAGGGAGTTAGGGGTCAGTGTGTGTAATTGGGAGGTCAGTTCTGTAGTTACCCAGGAGTTAGACTAGGTTTCAATTTGTCTAACCTCCCCTGAGTAACTATTCAGGTAAATAAATCATAACTGTCCAAAGCCTCTGGCCGACTTATAGCTGAAAACATTCGCAAAGGGTCCCGGGGAGCAGGGGAATTGCCCATTGAAAGTTGAAACTTCCTGGGTGATTCCCATGGAGGTCAGGGTCTTATGCCTGGTCACTGACGATCCGGAGACCGGAAGTTCAGGACCAATATAAATGTTGCCACTGCAACAACTAAAAATGTACTAAGCAAATTATTTGCATAAATTTTAATTTTTGTGCCCCAACATGAAGAATGATGAGCTAGGATGTGATGGGTTTATACTGCTGTTCCAAGTAGTAAGTTTTTTAATGGCTTATAGGGCAGCAGTTCTCTCTATGTTTCAACTTCTGTTGTGCAATTTACTTCCCTGAGGCAGTGGGTTAGAGATTTCACATCTGCTACCTAGATGTCATACAATGGACGGTGGTGTGCAGAGTGCAAAATCTGATCGTGAGGGGTGAACTCCTCTCATATAACCTGGCACATTTTTCTTCAATTTTAACAAAAGGAATTTCAGGTAGGATCTAATATTGGCAAGCGACCCCACCAGTGTGTCCACTCTGCGCTCCACTTAGACAATGTCCAAAGACCATGTGGCAAAGGTGAAAATCCACCCCATTCTTTATTTACAGAAAAAGGAATACTCCTTGCATGTTGCAGTAAATTAAACATTAGCCTAGATATGGCATTGGCAAGTGTCACAAACAAGTGCTGCTCAAGTGAAATGTTAACTTCTTGTTTGTTTTTACCTATTCTAAAATTGCCATTCAGATGTTGAGATGATACCTGTTGTTAAGCACTGTGTTAGTTTAATTGTGGAAGTAATTGTTGATTTAAGTTTTCATTTAGGAGAAGTACATCAAGTTATAAATTAGATCCTTTATCCAGCACTTATGTAGTGCCCATATAAATTGGAAGTTGCACGTAAGCCAGGTCCTCATTTGTGGGGAGGCTTAAATTTGCCTCACTGAACTTTGGCTGACAGAAAATTCACTATATTCAGAATTGCTTTTAATGCACCCCGAGTATTATATTTAGAAGGGGAGTGCAAATTGCAAGAAAGGGTTGCCACAGATAACAGGGATACTGTTCAGGCTTTCTGCTGCACCAACTATCGGATCTATAAGTCCAGGCAAAGCTACCTCCTGCACCAAAGTAGTAGAATGACAATTGCTAGTAAGAATGATAGTCCAAATGCTCAACAAGATTTAAATAAAAGATTGAATTTTTCCTTATAGAAATCATTCTGTTTATATGTACAAAAATAAAGTAAAATCAGCAAAACTCCTCTACAATTCCTCAACTGTATGAATTTCCACTCTTTGCTGCAGCATTATTCTGCACAAAGACACTCTCAGCAAGTACAAATTAAGTGCTACCAATTATTATCCTATTTTATGTGATGTGTTAGTGATGGCAATGCATTTCATCCAGTATTTCCTCTGTGCTGGTTGAATTACACACATTGGACAGATTCTTATCAGTCCCATGCAGGTGACATTGCAAGTCCCACCAGGAGCAAAATTTGAAAATAGCACACCCGGTCGGTTCCCTGCATGTTCCCATCTCCAAGCAATCTTGTCAGAGGCAGCGTCAATGCAGCAGCGGCTACCCGCCTCTTATTTGGCTGCCTCTCGGAAAGTTGCAAGGCTGTGTGGCCAGCCGACACCAGTGGGTTTCGGACCCCTTTTTGGTTCTGAAAGCAGAAAACTTTCAGAACTGTTAAGGTTCGCCTGTGAAAAGAGTAAGTGTGGTGCCCAATTGCGGGTCTCTAAGGATAGCCAGTGAGATGCTCGTGGCCCTATGCTTCCTTGTCCTCTTTCACGCAATATCCCTGTAACAAATTCAGCCATAGGCTACAAATACTTTAATTTTATGGCTACCTTTCATCTCCATTGAGATGCTGAATGATGTCTTGTGAGACTGCAGCCTCATCTGTGCCTAGTCTATGTGCATGTCCTTGGATCTGAATGGAAACAAGGAAATCTGTGAATGCCTACCTCAGCGTTGTCTCAACCCAATAACCCAATAAGTTGAAGTCAAATAAAAATATTTTAATTGCGCATACAGCCTGTGCTCAAACTGCTACTATATTCAGGAGATACATTCCCATGGTGATTAGTACCTGTGCCACTAAAGGCTCTGCCACAGGAATTGACACCGATCCTATTTGCTCATCTACAACTGCACCAATCCATCGAGTAGACCCTTCCACACTTCTCAAAAATCTTGCTGGGTATTTTGCATTAGTTCCTCCTGCAAATGATTCTGTTCAGATAGCTATCTCTGTTAACAAACTGTGGTAAAGTGGATGCTATGTACCTTTAAGAGAATGCAGTTAACTGACCATGTGACTGTATCAACCAATCGCTATACAGCAGGGGCTATTAAGTCTAGAGCTGGAGGTAATTGAAGAAGAACACATTGTGTTAGTGTTCTGTTCTTAGTTCCAATAAACCACCAGTGTTTGTTCAGTTAAGCGGTCTCTCTGCCTATATTATTTCCAGCACCAACTAATGTGTGAATATCAAGGGCGCAACTCCCGTTTACTGGACAAAGCAAACCTGTTAACCTAAAACATAAAACTGGCGACAAGGATAAATCTGATCAATTGACGGCGATCAAGAAAGCCGCGATAAGCCAACTACGTTACTTCATCACCACCTTGAAAGCTGTTTGAAAGCACAGTCTCCTTAGTCATCGAGTATGCCGCGGTTTGGGCACCTTGAACCATTCAATCCTGTTTCCGATGACTGGTCTCATTACGTCGAACACTTAGCGTTCTCCTTTACCGCTAATGACATCACGGGGGAGGACAAGAAGAGGGAGATTCTTTTGTCCACATGTGGGAGCAAAATGTAATGGCTGATCTGCAGCCTCACATCACCTGG
This sequence comes from Cetorhinus maximus, assembly GCF_964194155.1. NCBI lineage: Eukaryota > Metazoa > Chordata > Chondrichthyes > Lamniformes > Cetorhinidae > Cetorhinus > Cetorhinus maximus. The sequence continues at coordinate 55,817,775 of NC_135880.1, forward strand.
CATCCCCGATACGAAGACTTTCGACGAGTTAGTAAACATTGCCAAAAACCACCCGAAGTCAAAGCACTCAGTCACTAAGCAGCATTTCAAATTCAATTCGGGGAGTAGGCTTCCAGGAGAGACAATCATTAGCTATGGAGCTGCTTTAAAGGAATTAACCTAATATTGTGAGTTCGGAACTTCAATTAATGACATGTTGAGTGACCGACTGATATGCAGAATCGGGGACGATGCTATTTAAAAGCAATTGCTATGTGAAACTAATCCAGACTTCAGTAAGGCATTAGAATTAGCAAGAGCCATGGAGAGCGCTGTTAGAGACTTGGAGGCAATAAAAGATACACAAAATGGCACCATCCACCTTGTAAGGTGGGAAGGACCATTGACAAAAGGCGTGAAAACGTCAGACTCCGCAGAAAGGCGGGGAACACTCACTATGTACATCGAAGAACAACAGTACTACAGTGAAAACCCACAACATTAATGAGAGGAATGCATCCAGGCAGCCTGCAGGCGATTGACAATTCAGAAATATCGAATGCTTTTTCTGGCACTGCAATGCGGCACTGTAAAGATGGGCTGAGGCAGCATTTTAAAAACAAAGGTAGATATCGCAAAATCTGTTTCGTTGAAAAACCAGAGGAAGCAGAATCTGATATATATTCATTATAGAACCTGAAAGTGGGTAGAACTGAGTCAATCCAGGTAGTCATTAGAGTCAATGAACAACCCATCAAGATGGTAGTCAATACTGGGGCATCAATGTCTGTCATAGGAGAACATACATTCAAATACTTGAATAAAGGAGTCCGTCCTTTAAGTTTGGAAGAATCGGGCACTAAATTAATAACATATACGGGCGAAGAAATAAGAGTGAAACGTATATGTCAAGTCTTGGTGCAGCATGGGGATCAGTCTGCAAATTTACCCCTTATAGCAGTAGCTGGGGCGGGCCCCAGTTTAATTGGTCACAACTGGCTCAAAAAGATTAAATTGCAGTTGGTCAAGATTTTTCAAATCAGGACGAGAAACTTACAGGAATTGTTGCAAAAGTACGCTTCCATTTTCAGTGACGAGCTAGGAAGGATTCATAGGCTACAAGCCAAAATCCACGTAGACCCTAACGCAACTCCCAAAGTTATCAGAGCCAGACCAGTCCCTTATGCTCTATGGGACAAGGTTGAGCCTGAGATAAACAGGCTGGAAAAGTTGGTATCTTACAACTGGTGCAATCTTCTGAGTAGGTGGCACCCATAGTGCCCGTACTGAAGCCAGACCAAAGTGTTCGCTTATGCGGTGACTATGAGTTAACTGTAAACAGAGTGGCCAAACTTGATAGACGCACGATAGCGAAGCTTGATGAATTTGAAATTGGCAGGGGGCAGCACATATTCAAAACTCGACATGAGCCACGCCTACCAACAGGTAGAGTTGGAAGAAGGCTCTAGGGAATTCGTGACAATCAATACATATCAAGGATTGTATCAGTATACTCAACTACCCTTTGGGATCACATTGGCGTGTGCTATTTTCCAATGTACCATGGAAAGTCTACTTCAGGCACTGCCCCATGTTGTTGTTTATCTCAATTATGTCTTGGTCACTTGATGAACTGACGAAGAACACTTAGCTAATTTGGAGGAGGTGCTGAAATGCTTCTCACAAGTGGGGGTGCGCTTGAAGCGAGAAAAATGTATTTTCCAAGCCAAAGAGGTAGTTTACTTGGGCCATAAGGTCACTGCGCAGGGCCTACATCCCGTGGAAGAAAAGGTCAAGGCTGTTCGCAAGGCACCTACACCGAAGAACACCACAGAACTAAAGGTCTTCTTAGGCATGATAAACTACTATGGGCAATTTCTCCCAAATCTATCAACTGTACTGGCTCCGTTATACACATTGCTTAAGAAAAACCATAAATGGATTTGGCAAGCTCCGCACCTGGATACGTTTCTGAAGGTAAAGCAGTTGTTAAGATCATTGGTCCTACTGGTCCACTTTGACCCAAAGAAAGAATTGATTTTAACTTGTGACGCATCCCCTTATGGAGTAGGGGCTGTACTTTCACATTGGATGGCGGATGGCTCTGAATAACCATTGGTTATACATCTCGCACACTCAGTGCTGCAGAGCGACGATATTCTCAAATTGAGAAGGAGGCTTGTGTGTTGTGTTTAGTGTTCGGAAAATCCATCAATACCTTCATGATCACCTTTTTCACATTATATCCACAAGCCTCTGCTGGGATTATTTGGAAAGGATAAGGCGATACCCCCATTACATCTGCACATATCCAGAGGTGGGCACTGATATTGGCTGCTCACAAATACACTTTTATTCACCGACTGGGAAGCCAGATCGCACATGCTGACGTGCTGAGTCGCCTCCCACTGCCAGATAACAACATGAAGGTTCCAATTCTCCAGGAAATTGTCTTAATGCTAAATATTTTGGATTCCTCCTCTGTCCAGGCCAAACAAATCGAGATCAAGTGGACAAGTCGAGATCCACTTTTATCTCACGTTCGGGAGCAGATCTTGAATGGATGGACAGGAGAGCCAAAGTCTGTTGACATGAAGCCTTATTTCAATCACAGATATGAGCTCACCTGCCAGGACAACATGTTGCTCTGGGGAGCAAGGGTTATTGCGCCCCTGAGAGGGCGAAGGCCATTATTGGCCAAATTACATAGTGCTCACCCTGGCATTAGTAGGATGAAGATGCTCACGTGCAGCTACTTGTGGTGGCCAGGGATGAATGCAAACATCGAAACCCCAGTCAAAAGTTGTCTTCAATGCCAGCAGGTACAAAAGCTACCCGCCTTATCCTTCATTGCACCCCTGGGAATGGCCTGGCCGGCCATGGTTCCGCCTCCACGTTGCCTATGTGGGGCCCTTCTTGAGCATGATGTTCCTTTTACTAATAGATGACCACTCCAAGTAGATGGATGTCTACGAAGTCTGGTCACCCACGTCTGCTGCCACTTTAGACCGCTGCAACAGTGATTTTCAGTGCACGGTTTACCAGAGGTGCTCATGTCAGATAACAGGATTGCATTTACCAGCGGGGAGTTCCACAGGTTTACAATCCTCAACGGAATAACTCACATCAAAACCTTGCCTTACCACCCTGCCTCTAATGGTTTGATTGAGTGGGCGGTCTAAACTTTTAAGTTTGAGATGAAAAAGCTGGATGGGGATTCCATCTGCACCAGATTGTCACGGTTCCTGTTCGCACACCGGACAACGGCACACACGACCACCGGTATTGCCCCCACTGAATTACTAATAAGAAACATCTCTGCACCTGCCTAACTCTTATCAGGCCAAATTTAGGGGGGAGGGTGGAGAGAAGCCAAGAGGCCCAGAAGAACAGGCACGATGGTCATAATCATGAAAGAAATTTCATAGTGGAAGACACAGATCTCGTGAAGAACTTTGGAGGTGTACCCAATTGGCTATTAGGTTAAATGAGTGTAATGAAAGGACCTGTCTCATAAACAACTGAATAATTAGACAACACGTCGATCTTCTCCGGAGAAGAGAGACAGTCCCACAAGAATGAATGCAATCATCACTTACGTTTGAGTCTGCACTGCATGTGGAAGAAATATCACATGATTTGGAAGCACTGGCGGGGCCTGTTGGACCCAAGAGGGTCGAAGACACAAACTTGCCCACTTCCATCGAAGTTGAACAGTTGACCCGAGGAGGGAGTTTCGGAAAAGCCAGCCGAAGTTGTTGAGCTACGATGCTCGACACATCCAAGAAAGCCTCCTGAGAGACTTAACTTGTAAATAGTTTTTCATGTAAATAATTGGGATGTTGTGAAGCTTGTCAACTGTATTGTCAATTAAAGAGGGAGGGATGTGGTAAAGTGGAGTGCTATGTACCTTTAAGGGGATGTAGTTAACTGACCACATGGCTTTATCAACCAATCACTATGCAGCACGGGCTACTTGGCTAACTTTAAGTCTAGAGCTGGAGGTGATTGAAGAAGCACAGATTGTGCTCATGTCCTGTTTTTAGTTCCAATAAGCTACCAGTATTTGTTCAGTTAATTAATCTCTCTGCCTATATTGTTTCCAGCACCAACTAATGTGTGAATATCAAGGGTGCAGCTCACATTCGCTGGACAAAGTGAACCGGATAACCTAAAAATCACCTCATCAGAGAGCAGGCGGATGCACCCCTCTGACTTGCACTCTCTTCTGGGATTTCAACAGCTTTGTGTGATAATCCCCCACCTTCTGCTAACTCTTCATGATGAGTTGCAAAGTCAAATCTAGAGGCTTGTCATCTGACTTGGATCTCACAGATGCCTCTTCCCCAGGCAGTGCATGGCAGCAGAGTCAAAAGCAGGAGAGAGAGCACTCATAGTTGCGTTGAGAGAGGGATGATGGGGTGCAGGATCCTCATGTGGGTATTCACTGCCGACCTCAACATTGCCGCAGGCCCAGTTCACATCCTCACCAGTCAACGCATTGGCTTGCTGCTCAAAATGAGTGAGAGGCCTAATCTGGGCCACTCCACCCCCAGTCTGGGACCTCTCCCTGCTGTTGTGGGCTAGCTTCTCCTGCATGAAAACAGATGGAGAGAATGTGAGCAGGATGCAATGCACTGCATGGAATGTTTGTGTAGTGAGCGGAGCTATGGATGGGATGACAACACGAGCTCCAGAGGATATTAGCCTGATGGAGATGTGAGGGTGTGTGTGAGAGTGAGTGGTGTTGTCCCTTGAGGTGTGAAATCCCTGCGGATGTGTGATAGGCTTGTGAATATGTGAGTTGAGAGTGATGAGGTGGTCAACTTACCCTGGTGGAACGGATGACAGCATTCAACCTCTTCCTGCACTGGATGGATGACCTCCTTTGTGCTGCAGTTGCGCAGACCGCCACTGCCACTGCTTCCCAAGCCAGACTGGTGACTCTGCTGGACCTCCTGTGGCTCATGTGAGGGTAGAAGACATCACTTCTATTGCATCCAGGTGTCCCAGAGAGGCGTCACTAAATTTGGGGGCCACTGTCTTCTTTGCTTTCGGGACTATTTGCTGCCTGGAGCAGTCCTGGTCTGAAGGCATGACGTAGGCATGTGCTCTGGTGCTCTTTAGATATGGTGTGGCGGGCATATCCAAGCAAGTTCGCCAGCGAACTGGCATGTTTCCTGTGAATGCATTATTAATGAGGCAGGATGCATCGGGAATGGGATATGATATGGCGCGAAAAGCCCCCATTGCGGCCGGAAGATAAAATGTCCTTTTTCTCGCCCACTCCTGCACTTTGTACAAACCTGGGATGATTCCACCCTTAGTCTTTTTCTTGGTACTCCTTTGCATAATTCTAAAATGCTCCCAATTCTCGGGTTTACCTTTTTTTTTTGGCAATTTTATACGCCTCTTCCTTTGATGTAACGCAATCCTTGATTTCTTTCGTTAGTCACAGTTGGAACACTTTCTTTGCTGAGTTTTTATGCAGCAAAGGAATGTACTTTTGTTGTAAACTATGTTTTAGTTCTTTAAATGTTAGGCATTGCCTATCTACCATCAAACCTTTTAATGTAGTTCCCCAATCAACAAATGCCAATTTGCCCCTCATACCTTCATACTTTCCTTTGTTTAGATTTTAGACCCTGGTCTATGATTGTCACTGTCATCACTGTCAAACTTAATGTAAAATTCTATCATATTATTGTCACTCTTTCCTAAAGGCTCCTTTATAACAAGATTATTAATTCGCCCTCTTTCAGTGTACAATCCTAGATCTAAATTAACCCATTCCCTAATTGATTCCTCGACATACTACTCTAGAAAACTATCTTGCATACATTCCAGGAATTCATCCTCCACAACATTAGTACTAAATAGGTTTACCAAGTCTCTATGTAGATTGAAATCCCCATGAGTACTGTATTACTCTTGTTACATGCACGTCTAATTTCCTGATTAATACTGTGGTTTACATTACTACTGCTATTTGGTGGCCTATAAACAACTCCCATCAATGTTTTCTGACCCCTACGGTTTCATAGTTCCACCCAAACTGATTCTATGTCCTGATCTTTGGAACTAAGGCCATCTCTCACTACAGTGCTAATGCCTTCTTTAATTACAGAGCTGCCCCACCACCTTTTCCCAGATTCCTGCCCTTCCTAAATATCACATTCCCTTGGATATTCAGGTCCCAGCTTTGGTTTCCTTGTAACCATTTCTCTCTAATGGCTATCAGGTCATACATATGAATTTCTATTTGAGCTGACAATTCATCTGTTTTATTGTGAATACTGTGTGGGCATTCATATACAAAGCCTTTAATTCAGTTTTTTTACTGTTTTTGTAAACTCTGGTCCTTTCTGCTGGCACACTCTTAAGCTTGTAATCACTGTCTCTTCCTCCCATAGACTAGCATTACCTTTATTGCCACCTTGATCTATTGCCTTTTCATTTTCCTTTAATTTATTCAATCTTCCCCTACATGATATGTTCCCCCTTTTATTTAGTTTAAAGCCCTCTCCACTTCCCTATGACTCGCTAGAACACTGGCTGCAGCGCAGTTCAGGTAAAGCCTATCCCAAGAGAACAACCCCCACCTTCCCCAGTACTGGTGACAGTGCCCCATGAACTGGAACTTACTTCTCCCACGCCAGCCTTTGAGCCATGCATTCATCTTTCTAATCTTATTTACCCCGTGCCACTTTTCATATGGCTCAGGTAATAATCCTTAGGTTTTAACTTTGAGGTTCTGCTTTTTAATTTAGATCCTCATACTCTCTATACAGAGCCTCTTTCCTGGTTCTACCTAGGGAGTTGGTACCTACATGGACCATGACAACTAAATCCTCCTCCTCCTCCCACTGTAAGTTCCTCTCTAGCCCTGAGCAGATATCACGAACTCTGGCACCATGCAGACAACACAGACTCCTGGATTCTCACTTTCAGCTGCAGAGAACAGTGTCTATCCCCCTAACTATACTATCCTCTACTACCATTATATCCCTTTAAACTCCTTCCGCTTGAACAGCTTCTTGTACCGTGGTGCCATGGTCAGCCTGCTCATTCACACTGCAGTCCTCACTCTTATCCATAGAAACTGCGAGAATCTTGTGTGAATTGGGTACACGCACATGATGCATGTTTCAGCTAAACAAAATAAGTGACAGCCATTCACTGGTTCATTCCCCAGAGCAATGTCTTGCCCAATCAGAGTCAAGCTGCCTGGTTTAAATTAGTTTTAAAAAGCTTGGCAGTTAACTGTCAGTCACCATCAACTGGTGCATTCTCCATGGCAGCACCTCAACTAATCAGAGTCCACTTGCTATCTAATAAGCACTCTCTTCTCATACAGTATAAATTTGTTGTTTCTGCTGACACCGGCATTTTCTTGCAAATTGTCCTGATGAGTGCAAGATGAAAAGTTTTGACAGAAAATGCCTCTTTTTTCAGCAATACTCAAGTTCTGTACTACCAAATGATTATTTATAACAAGTGTCACAGAACAGACTATAGGCATTCTGAAACCTTATTTTAGGTGCTTGGCTAAATCTAGTAGAGGCCTGCAATGGAGCTCAGAAAGAGTCTCAAAATCATTGTAACATACTACACAAATTACAATGGAAAAACAATTGCTGCTTTCAGAAGCTGAAGGGGATATTGAAGATAGAGAGATCAATGATCTCCATCCCCACAACATAATGATGGGAAGGAAAGATACAACATACAGTTAGTTAGTTAGAGCAGTGGCACTCACCTCTAAGTCAGAAGATTGTGAGTTTATGGCTAAAAATTTCATGTGGGCTCATGAAAACCCAACCTGTGCACCTGTGCACTTCTGAAATGCACACCCAATCCATGTGTGACTTAGCCTATATGTGATTCTTGTCTTTTCAAACAAGGGTTGGGTTTGCAGTGTATTTTGTAGGCTGTAATGGAGTGCGCGAAGAGTGCATGTGTGGAGGCTGGCCAGTTAGAAGGCCTACCTCAGTTCTCCAACACAACACCCCAGCTCCCAACATTGTTTAAATACCCCCTGAACTTCACCATTCACGCCACTGCCCATCCCAATACCACTTCAGCTTGTCCATGCCACCTCATGCCCCCTCAGATACTCCATGCCACCCCATGCCAACTCACCCCCAACCCACCCACATGCCCCCTGCGCCTCTCAGATACTACACGCTACCTCATGCCCTCCATATATCCTCCGTTGCCACTTACCCAGTATTCACTATGCACAGTCCTCAGGAGCCATACAATAGCATTGGGAATTATTTTAAAATCATTAGGAAAAAAATTAAACCTTGAGCAATCTAATAAAATCCTGAATTCAAACACACTATTATTGAATCTTGTAAAGAAAGCTATTCCAGTGCAAAAAATGTAATCCTTTACGTTCCTATTAGGTTTGTATAAAAACAAGAAACCACATCGAAGGCATTTTCTGTTATTACAATATCTTAAAAGTTTTGATCATTCTTGGATTAATAGACCACCTGCTGAACTGACACCATTACAGATTTTGAAATCCATCCAGACATTCATAATGGCTAAAGCTATCATAACAAAAGCTTGCAGCTACATTGCCTGAAACTGACAGAACAGAATAGTGTCCCATTTCCATTTCAAAGCAAAGTGCAGGTTTTTTTCAGCTTTTAAAACCAAAGGTTTTTTTAAAAGCCAGAGCTATTAGTCAACTTGAATCACACCACAAAACATGACAGCAGAGGTCGCCAGGACTTTTTTTTTCATATTTCTTAATGCATTATGACACTTTGTCCAATGGGAAAATACTTTAATGTATGACAATATTTATATAATGGTGTTCAATGTAAAGGTCAACTTACCTTTGCATGACATAACCCCATGATGAATCACTGCATTAGAATCACATCTACATTATAATACAGCATCTAATAGTGACATCTGAATATGTCAAAATATTTCACCCTCACCTTTCAGAATGTTCCTGAATCCTCCAGACTTTCCCCAGTGGCCACAAACTCTCCAAGGAGATGTGTTTTCTGAGGGCTTATAATACCCACACTGGCATAAGAAAATAGCATGTACAGGAGGAAATAAAATTTTCCTATGGTCCTCGCAATGGGGACCCTGACCTCAAAAGAGGTGCATGTGCATTTTGCATGCAAGGCCTTCCCGACCTGCCAAAAGGCCACACAAAATTGTTGTTGGGTCAGGAAGGCGCAGGAAAATCCTTTTTTCCAGCAAACCGAACTAAGCTCAATATTTTATGACCCAATTCACAATTTTATTGGGAGACAAAAATCTGGCCCTATGTCTCACTCCAAAGATTTGAGCTAACCTGACAGTTTAATGCAGTACTGAGTGCACTCCTACAGATGCCATCTTTCAGATAAAGCATTAAAACAATTTTATTCATTCACAGAACATGAGTATTGCTGGTAAGGCCAGCATTTATTACCCATTCCTAAATGCCCTTGAGAAGTCTTCATGAATATTAATGAGTTGCTTGCTAGGCCATTTCAGAGTCAATCATATTGGTTCAGGTCTGAACAATATGCCAAACGTATTTTCAGATTTTCTTCCAGATGGGTTTTTATGACTATCCAGTAGTTCTATAGTTACCATTACTGCTGCTAATTTTTAATTAAAAATTTTAGTTAATTAATTAAATTTAAATTTCCCAGCTGTCATGATGGGATTTGAACTCACATTTCCAGATGATTAGTCCAGGCCTCAGGATTACTAGTTCAGTAACATAACTACTGTGCTACCTTACCCAATAAACTGAGACTCTGCCCTCTCAAGTGGTCTAAATTCATATTTGAAGAGGAGCAGGGTAGTTCACCCAGTGTCCCTTATCAACAGAACAAAAAAAAAAACAGATTATTTGATAATTACCTCATTGCTTTTTGTGGGACCTCACTATGTTTATATTGGCTCTTGAATTTCCTACTTTAGAACACTTCCATAGAGTGTCATGGGCAGACAGAAATCCCATCCTGTCAATGGGAGAAGAATCCAATGGACCATGGTGATTTTGAATTCCTCCACTTCTGACTTTCTCCCTTCTACAGTGTTGTATCTTGTACTGTGAGCAGGTAAATTGCTTTGGAAGCTCAGGGAGTGTAGATGATTCTATGCAGCTAATTATGCTTCAGGCCATGCTATACAGGCACTAGAGAGAGCGTAGAAAAGATCCACGAGAAGGGTTCCAAGGATGAGGAGCTTCAGTTATGAAGATAGATTGGAAAAGTTAGGAGTGTTTTTCTTAGAGAAAAGAAGGTTGAGAGGAGATTTGATAGAGCCATTCAAATCATGAGGGTTCTGGACAGAGTAGATAAGGAGAAACTGTTCCCACTCATGAAAGAATTGAGGAAGAGAGGGCACAGATTTAAAGTAATTAGTCAAAGAAGCAACAGTGATATGAGGTAAAACTTTTTTATGCAGCGAGTGGTTGGGGTTTAGAATGCACTGCCTGAGAGTGTGGTGGAGGCATGTTCAACTGAAGCATTCAAAAGGGAATTAGACTGTTGTCTGAAAAAGAAGAATGTGCAGGGTTACGGAGAGAAGGCAAGGGAATGGTACTAGGTGAGTTGTTCATTTGGAGAGCTGGTGCAGGCATGATGGACCAAACGACCTCTTGCTGTGCTGTCACAATTCTGTGATTCTGCGCTTTAAATATCTCTTTAATGCAGCTTCCATTTAGTCTGCCTTTTCACTTCAATTACTTCACTGGTGAGTTTGCTGAATGGTTGTCACCTGAACATAGTTTACCTGCACCCCTGAAACTAACCATAATAGGGTTAATGAGTGGTCAGTAATTCCCACAGAAGCTTTTATTAGCCTGGCCTTAAATACCATACCATCAGCCATTTCTCGAGCATAGCTTTGTAATTTGCAAGGCATTGCATGCATATATTTCTCCAAATGTAGGACAAAAGCACAACTATATTTTATTGAATATCTGGATAATAAATTGTATTGATATGCAACATAATCAACTTGCATTTATAAACCACCTTTAACATAATTAAATGTTCCATGGCACTTACCTGGACTGTTACTAGACAAAAAATGACATTAAACCAAATAACAAGATATTTGGACAGGAGGCCAAAAGCTTGGAACACCTTAACTCATCCTAAGAATAGGCCAAAACACTTCACAACCAATAACTTTTTAAGTGTAGTTACTAATTTTTGTAAGCAAATGCAGCAGCCAACTACACTACAGCAAGACCTACAAACAGCAATGAGATGAATGACCAGTCAAACTGTTCGAAACAATGTTTTCTGACGGAGGGACTTTAGACATGAAATCAGAAAAAATCTCTCAGCTCCTTCACACAGTGCCATGGGATCTCTTATAATCACAAAGATAGAGCCTGAATTTAACTGCATAACTGAAAGATGCTGGCTCTAACAATGCAGCATAATGCTGTACTCTGTCAGCCTACATTGTACTCTGTCAGCCTGCAAGACCAAAGTGCTACTTGAACCCACTAGCCTCTGACTCACAGACAAGAGTGCCATTAATTAATACGGCGTAAACGCCAAATACAATTACCTCGACAGTGCAGCAAATCAATAGGGAGGAGACATGTACCTGGTTCTTAAAGTGGTGTGAGAAATTGATAATATAGATAAAATCATATTGTTCACTTTAAGCTGCGAGCATAGAACCATAGTATAACTTTACAATGAACCCATGTCAAGAGCTGAGATTAGAATCTTCTCTTCATGACAGAAACGTGGGTATTGTGAAATAGACTTGATCTGCATTAATGAACAGCTTAAAAATGAAAGAATGCAATGCATTACTGTATTGAAAAGTATTGAGAGTTAACATGATAAATACACATGTATAATTAAACAGTATTTTTTTTTGATTAATCAGGCATTTGGCATACATATAAAAATTTGGCTAAGGAGTATGTTACTGGACTAGTAATCAAAAGAATGTGAGTTGAAACTTAATTCCTGAAAACAGGTATATTGGGGACGTGCTACTGGTTAGAAGATAAAAAGTCTGTACTAGGAACTGAAGCTGCCTTGAACATGCACACTCAGTTTTATCAGAGGCAGGTTGAGGGACAGCTGACCAATCTGCTCACAGGGAGCAAGTTGGTCATTCAAATATTATAATGAGGCTGGATGCCTTCATTTTAACAGTCATTCTATCTTTAACCACAGGTGGCTGTGTTTCCCAAATCGGGAAACGCGGGAGCTGAACGAAGGTGAGAAAGGCTGAATTCGTACAACACAGCACCGTTTGTAGGCCAAGAGGAACAGGATTCTTCCTTCAGCATAACAATCTATCCCATAAACTACTCCTCCCCCGCCCTCTCTCGTAATATGTCTGCTCTCCCTCCACTACTCTCAGACCCTGCAACCAGCATACATTCTCCCTCCCGACCACCATCTGCTCCCTTCGTAACTACCAACTGCTCCCCTTCCCAACCAACACCTGCTCCCATGCACCCTGGCTACCACTGCACCAGTTACCCAACATCGCCCGCACAATCAGAATCCCCAGCTCACCATCAGACCCCCCATGATCAGGACCTTTCAGTCAACCACTGAAACCCCCATCCCCAGCAACTGGGACACTCCCTGCAATCTGGACCCCACCTATGATCCGGAACCCTTCCCCCCTCTTTGATGTAGGCTCCCGATGATCTGAGCACCAACTCATTACTGTGAGCTGGATTCATTACCATGAGCTCTCCCACTCCCTGCTACCTGCTTTCATAGTTCTGGCCCTGTGAAGTAAGCTTCCCACCTGAAAGGCCTGTAGCCTTTTAAACAGATTGGCTGTGGGTATAAAGCAGTCTGAAAAAAATTAATGATGTAAATATATGGAGTAAACTAGAATAACTTGAAATACATTGGATGAAGACTTAGGGGTTGGTGTAGTATAAGGGTCTGGCACATATAGGGTTAACATGGGACTGAGTACAATAGCCCCCACACAGTGATGTAAGAGAACACATGACCCACACTTAGAGGTCAATCTAGGGTTGGACAGAGCCATGTGCATAAGCAAGCATGGAGACAGCTCCTGGCTTGAATCCTTTACTGTATAAATGTGCACAGTTCTTGTAGTTAATAAATACATACAGTTAATCTACTTAAGACTACAAAGACTTCATTGAGACCTACCAAATGGTATCCAACACCCTATAACACCTTACAGTTGAATTCTGCAGGACATTCTGGAAACTTCTCCTTCTGAGTTTCCCAACCTCACAACAGCTCCCCAGCCCTACACACAACTCAATTCCAAGCTAAACTTCAGGCCCATGGATCCAAATCATACCAAGACAGTTTGGAAATTTCAATTTAATTTTTAAAAATCGTAAAATGCTGGTATCAGTAAATGTGATCATGAAAATGTCAAGTAGTTATGAAGGTTTATGTGGTTCCACCCTCATGTTAATGTGGTTGGCTCTTAATTGCCCTAGTAGCCATGCGAACTAATCAATTGTAACAAGCACTGTGAAAGTATCTTCATCGCATGGACTGCAGTGATTCAAAAAAGGTCCAGCACCCCCATCCCAGGGCAAATAGGGATGTGGAATGCTGACCTTGCCAATGATACACAAAACCTGAAAATAAAGAAAAAAGAAGTTGCACATGGGCTTTTTACTTACTTGATAAAGGGTGAATACTTCACTTATTTGAGCCCAGCAAACCAAGGTACAGGTTTGCAAAAGCTAAGCAGTAAGGCCACCCCAGTGCTTAAAGAAAAAACTGCTGGATTTTAACCTAACTCCGTGCAGCTACAATCACAAAGCTCCTGCTGCTTGTGCAATGAGGCCCATCCTACTCATTAGTGCATTAGTTTGTAATAACAGCTGTACCACTCTACATCCTCTCAAAAAGCCAAGCTGGCTGGTAATTAATCACCAGTGTCCTGGAATACTATGTACCTGTAGCAGTCTGCCACAGTGGAAGCAACTTGACTCCAAAGGGATCCCATTTACATTCCTACCTCTAAGACAGAAAGCCATTAGTTGGTGGGATATGTTATTCCTAAACTGCTGGAATTGGCATGAAGGAAAGGCAAAGAATAAACAGTGCAAAATGTATGGTTCAATACATAGGATCCACATTGTGTGCTGGTAATGACGGCAAGACTGCCAGCATTTGCCATTTACTGAAGCTGACAGCAACTTTGTGAGTTTGCACATGCACAGAATAAAGCGGAAATCCAGAGTTTGCTTTCAATGACTCTACACTCCTCAAGAGACTGCACTGTTGAGGTCCCCCCCAAGAACTAAATCCTAAAACTTCACTTTTATGCTGTCAGTGTTGCTGTAAAAACACTTTAAAAAGTTGGACCTTATAGAATGATGTGTAACTGGAGATTTTAACAGTATATTAACTTCAAAATTACTGCAAACATTCTTACTGGCTCTGAAAAGCCAACTTTATATTTATGGAATGTCAGATTTCTCCATGATGATAAAACTTTCCACATATTTCTAAAAAAAATATTTCCAGAAAGGCTATTTGTTGAATTTTTAGTTTATATCCCGAGGGTCCAATCATAATCTTTGATCTTACCATTTGAACATTTGCATTAGAAGTGAAGGATGTATGAACTGTTTTTAACTTCCTGATTTGCCGTCTGTGAGAATACTTCAATGTAATTGGCTCCTTACTCTGCGCGCTGACATCATTGTTCTTGCATGCCTGGAAATCCTCTGGAATACATTCAAACTGTTGTCGGGAAGGGGGGGGGGGGGGGGGGGGGGTGGGGAGGGGAGAGGAGTCGGTGCCACAGGGATCATCAGAGCTTTGTAGGCAGCATTCCTAACAGTCAGTGACAAGCACCATTGTTTCATCACTGATCTCAAAGTCTAGACCATGGTTTAGAATTTTGCATGATTTACATCTAAGGGACAAGGAGAAACTTTTCAGAATCTTTCTTCAGGAGATGAAATATTCTAGGTGGAATGCATGGAAAGGCAGATCGTGCATACACTGTGGAAGAAGTAGGCTTGATTGTCAGAATGGCTTTTCCTCTTTCGATGATTTCTTACATTCTTGCATATTTCTGTCTTGATGTGCATCATGGAGTGACAGGAAGCTCATCCTTTCCTGTGATTCTTATGTGATGATTTCTCAATTTTCACCTAGAGAGGTGAGAACAGAGCAGAGCTGCTTTCCCTGAGGGATGAGGAGTGGAAGAATGTCCTCTAGTGGCTGATTTAGAGCAGCATGGACATGGGCCCGAAAACAAGTCACCTGCTTGTCCAGCTGTCAGAAAGTAAAGTTTATGACAAGAAGTAAGAAATAATAATCATGCAGAATTGGGTCCAAAGTTACCTTAAACACACCTCAATTGTGTAAGCCTGCTTTTTTTTAAGGCCCGCAAGATGGGATTAGCATTTTCACTAAATTCTGCAGGAAAATTCAGATCTCCAAACCCTTGGCCTAATTTCCTGTCTATACCACACCAGGGCATACTATAATATTCTCCAGCTGATTTAAAGAAATCTATTTCTGTATTTCAAAGGGTGTACCTAAACTTCTTATTCACCATAACATGCGTAGAAACATCCTCTCATAAACTGGTTTCATAAACTATATGCAGTAGCTATTTAACGAGCAGTTTGCTGACACACTAATAAACATTCATCATATTCCACTATATTTTTCTTTTCAGTCCCAGTACAATTAAGGACAACTACAGTAAACATATTATAAGTGAACTACTTTTTTAAACAGCTGCATACGCAAAATAATTTGTGTTAAACTGAATAATCTAATCCTTTTCCTAGCCATATCTATCTGGTACAGTGAATGTATATGAACCTGAATATTCCTGTGCATGTGGTTACAGGTTTCACCAAAAGAATGTTAGAAGGACTCCCTGATGGTACTTGAAAGTAAGAATAGAGCTATCAGTGGTAATGCAGAGAGTGCAGATAGTGTGGTTGAGGCAGATAATGGGAGTAAGCTTACGGGAATGGAAAATTCTTTGATGTGACCCTGGGCCCTTACCCAACAACATGTTGTTTGAGTCCAGATTTGTGGTTAGGGATCAGCCTTGGGGTTGTAGGGATAAGTTTCAAGAAAATCCAGAAATGCTATGTGGATCATTGTAGTTCCTAAGTGCTGAGACTTTGATGATTTTATGTCAAGGAGGGGGCTAGGCATCAGGACCAGTATGTGTAATTGCATTGAATTATAGAATAATACAGCAGTGAAGAAGGCAATTTGACTCTTTATGCCTGTGCAATTTTTGGTAGAATTATCCATTTGGTCCTGCTCCCCTGCGCTTTATGCATTGCTCTATTTTTCCCCCTTTTGTACTTATCTAACTCCCTTTTGAAAGTTGCTGCTAAATCTGCTTCCACTGCCATTTAATGTAGTGCACTCCAGATCATAACAACTCACTCTGTCACCTGTGGTTCAATTGTCAATCATCTTAACTATGTGGGGAGAATTTTCACTTCGGGCCCCACATGCCGATGCATAAAATGACACGTGGTGATGTCGGGCGTGCGTCCTGAAGTCACAGTGCGTCATTCTGATCTTCATTCGGTGGGCGCGCACCAGAGTCGGCTGCGTGCCTGCCGAACTGTCAAAGGCCTGTAAGGGCCATTAATAAACTAATTAACCAAATTTTCAGGGCTGCCCGTCCAACTTTAAGGTTGGTGGGCAGGCGAAGAGCCCAAGTGCCCTTCACGTTTTGCATGAAACCTCATCCACAGGTGGGATGAGGTTTCATGAAGGTTTTATTAAATGAATAAAAGAAATTTTGACACTTCATAAACATGTCCCAGCTCATGTGACAATGGCGACATGTCTGAATAATCTTTATCTTTCCTTTTTTGCAAACTTTAAAAGTGAACTTTATCTCCCTGAAGCAGCTCCATGTCCCAGGGAGATTGCTGCGCTCTTTCGCGCATATGCTGAGCGCTCCCGGGCATGCGTCATGCTGGGCGGGCCTTAATTGGCCCACCTACGTAAAATGGTGGCACGCAGCCGCTCGCCGGTGGTTATCGCCTGCGCCCACTCCCAACCGGCCCACCTGAAAGGCAGAAGATTCTGCCTTGCGTTGTCTGACTGCTGACCCTTCTCCCACTGGAAACAAATCCTCCTTATTCACTCTCTCAAAACTATTCTCCATAAGATCCCCTCCTAACCTTCTTTTCTATCAGGAGAATAACCCAGCTTCTCTGAAAAAGTGATATTGGATTCAAATGGTTAACTCTGTTTCTCTCTCTACAGATGCTGCCAGACCTGCTGAGTTTTTCCAGCATGTTTTTATCCAGCTTCTCCAATCTCTCCACAAAACTGAAACCCCTGATTCCTGATATCATTCGTATAGATCATTTCTGCATCCTCTCTAAGGCCTTGACATCCTTCTTAAAATCTGGTGCCCAGCCTTAAATACAATATTCCAGCTGAAGGTTAACTCATACTTTCCTCTATTGCTATGAAAGGGACCCAGGCCTGAGGAACTAAATGGAAAACTCCAGTTAGATTTTAGTTCTGGGTTTCTGCTCAAGGTAAATGACCAGAAAATATACTTTTAATGCTATGTTTAATGATTGTTAAAAGGAAACAATTTATTCAAGAATTTAACATGCACATGAAAAGGATTTTTTTTCCCCATATTGTCATTTTATTAGTAGAAGCTTTTTAATAGGCATACTTCAGTGAACAATTCCACATTATCTAAGTGTTTCTATCAGCATTAAAATGCTGAACAAAGGATTAAGAATTAATTGTTTCTAAGAAAATGCTCTTTGCAAACAAATGACTTCTACACCATTACTAGAAGGTTACCAATTCAAACAGGTACCTTATATATTCCCTTTCTCAAGTATGAGAAGGACATGGGTTGGTTAGAAAGGTTAATTAAAAACACAATTTTTTTCTTGCCCTTTGCCAGCAGGTGGTTAGAGGTGATTGCCATTAGCTGGATAAACAACACAGATGAGGCATCATGCTCAGCTGTTCAGACTTGTACCACCAATCCTCTGATGTGGTTGTGATTTATGATGTGCATCTAGTCCCTGTTAAAAGCTTTGTACTGGTGGACTCCAGCCACACAGTCGAGATTGTGTTACTTTCAAAGCCACGAGCATGGTATAGAGTAACCCAGCAACTATGAGACCCTTCAGATATTTTCTTTGTGAACAAGGATTGTGGGTATACTGTTCCGACTAGGTTCAAGACGGGCATCTCACTGGGATTTTAATATTAACAAATGGGAAATACAAGAAGTGACAAAATGACCATCTTGGTGCAGACAAAGTAAAGTACTTAAAACAAACTTCACAATACCCTCACAAGGTCAGAACAACCTTGCAGACTTGATTATCTGATTTGTATTACGAAATGGTAAAACACTTAGTCCACAGCAGTGCCTTCCTCATTACTTTCCCCACAGCTTTGGTCTGAGGGACAAATCAAACACTGGTGAGGCATGGAGGAAAAGGGTCTACAATTTTATTTAATTTAAACAGATAGTAGATTTTTTTTTTGCCTTAAGCTAGCTTATTTCACAAATATTGAAAGTAACCTTCTCTGTGCAATATCTTATCCCAATATCCAGCCTTTAAACAATGTAAAATATGGTATTTACACAAATGCAATTTAAAGGCTGCAACATAAACTTGTTTGGCCACTGAAGGTTAACAGAATGTACAAACTACCCTATCCTAAAATCTACTAGCCTATTTCATCTCTCACAACAATGCTGTAAATGACTTTTTTTCTGATGTTCAAAGCATAATGAAACAACACTCCAAAATATCTACTGACACCACATGAGAACACATGTCCTCCACAGATGATAGCCTTCCTCTTCCCACTCTCCTAGTCAAATCAACGCATAAACCAAAGTTGGTTCCTTACCAGAACACTTACTGCATGGTGGGCTGCAATATAAACACAATTAGAGCCACTGGGTTACTTGTAGTGCATTAACAAGGCTCAATTTCAAGGCAGACAAATTACATTCCAGCTGTGATCTAGGGAAATTGGATAAAACTAGGGAAAGAGTCAGCAATAACTAGGGGCGTGCAATATATGCTGGCCTTACCTGTGCCAACCACATCTCATTTTATGGATGAAGTGAGACTGCAATAATGCATTAGATTCTACAAAAGCAAACAATGTGCAACCAACAGACAGAAGGTACGTTAGGAATGAAGATAGCAGAGAGAGACACACACCATGTCATGCACTAGGGATAAAGCCAAAAAGAAGGGATCGGATTCAAAGAAAATTGCTGGAATAAGCAATGAATCTTAATATGCATTCACTACTCTCCCCTCTGTTAAGCCCTTACTTGTGAGGGAGAAGAAATGCTGTATGTATGTCAGTCAGTAAACTACAGAAGGGAAATGTGGGTAAGATGATGCTGTAGGATGCTAAGTTTCAGGCTTCTACCACTATGCTAGTAGGGTTTGTCACTGTGAGCAACATTTGCATTCATCTATGATGGAACAGTTTTACATAATACAACCAATTCTGGCAGTGTTGCTGCTTTTTACATAACCAAATCACAATACTAACAATGTGCCATCTGTTCTTTTGACAGAAGGAAACAGAGGCACAGAAGAAAATATAAATTTGAAGAGGCTGCTCTTGCAGACCACAGACCACACCTTCACACAGAGGCTGCTCCCTCACAGCCGCACATCACACCTTCGCACAAAGAGGTTGCTCCCTCACAGCCACAGATCGCATCATTATGCAAAGAAGCTGCCCTCCCACAGCTGCTAAAACTTCACATTGAAAAGGCTAGTTTCCCAGCCTGGATGCACCTTTGCAAGAAAAGGCTGGGTCTTCACACACTCAAATGTCAACTTGCACCTAAAGCAAACATCATTTTAGAAATACACAGCCTAGAGTTTATCATTAATGAATCATAGATTGAGGCAGAGCACAGGTTAGCAACAGAGAATTGGTGGCAGCACAGGGCAGACTTGTATGAGGCAGAGGACGAATTTGGTCATTGGTCCTGCTGCTTTGCTTCTTTAATTTCAGCTCACAGGGCTATTTTTTAAATGACCAGAGAGATTGTTCTTTGTTCAAAGAGTTTTCACCCTGTGGACTAAATGTCCAGCCAGAATAGAGAAGAAACAAATCCTGGAATAATTTAAGAAATAACGATGCTGAAATATGGGACAGTTTATATCTTTAGGATGGATGAATCAAGATGGGCCAAGTGGCCTACCTCAGCCATAATTATCTTGTGATGCGAAAGTAACTAAGTTGAATAAATGGATGTGAGGGGAAGTTATGTAATTTTTAAAAATACAGTAAAATTCATTTATACATTTTGTCTTTATTTGTGTATCCTATTTTTAAGTTCCAATCTTGATCCTTGCACAAATATATGCTGATAGTTCTGTTATATGCAGATCTGTTTATCTATAACATTTTTGAGAACCTTACAAGGTTTCCATCAAAGTTTCCGCTATGGGCGCCATCAGCGAGCTGGGTGAAAATTTGCACTATAATTTTGAGAAGTGTTTTTTTTTCCTCAAATTTCTGCCCCAACACATTTAAATTTTGCTGAATGTAAAATCTGCCATTAACCACTGCAACTGGGCAGCGTTTTAGAATGTATTTTTTAATTGCTTTAAGAAATATTCCTTGATAAATTTAAGACCGGTAGGAAGTTGCACTTTCAATAATACAGCTGAAAATGGGTTTATCACAAAAAAATAAGCATTTGAAATCAGTGTCTAGCTCACCACCTGTGAATAACCAACTTGAAAGAACTGAAAATGACTTTTAAAAAAAATCTAGAACTATTTCCTGGATATATTGCTGTACAGTATTGAGTTTCTTAGTAAATTATATATATTCCAAAGCCTTTAAAATGTGCCTATTAATGTCCCTGTGCCTAAAAAAGATTAAGAGCCTTCTTACAGGGCCGCAAACAACTCACAATGGCAATTAATTCAATCTGAGGGCCTGGCCAGTTCTGTGGTTAGAGCTGGCTTCTAGGGTGATATTTTTTAAACTGGTGCAAAAGATGGTGAAAGCTCAATTTGTGATGGATGTAACTTGTTCCTGAAATTCTGCGATTTTTTTTGCGCTGGTTTTGCGGATTTGAGGCAAATTGCACTAACAAAACAGCACAGCCTGGGGTAATCACCAACCAATGCAGTTTTAATCCAGATTTCCTGGACGAATAACTCAGTAGTCTTATTGAAATGGATTGTTAAAATATTCTTGGGTCTCTACACCTGGGTGATCCTTTAAAGAATATCCAGTGACTGGGTTATTCTCTTTGTCTCCATCAGATTGAACAAAATATTGAGTTCTGCTGCTAGGTTATCCTGATTCCTCCTGTCCACCTAGTCATAGCTCAAATCTAGCGAAGTTCCTTGGGGATTTTGCTTGGGATGAATGCCCCACTGTACTCCCCCAACTACCCTACCAACCCCCGACCACCACCCCACCCCCTAAATAACACCCGACGCCCGCCACCCCTGACCATCCTACGTGCCCCCCCAGCCCACTGGACCACCCTTCCCCCTCACCCACATACTTTACACACTTACCTTCTCTTCTGTCAGTGACTGGGCCCTTTAAACTTAGCCAGTTTATGACAGCTTATGCTGTAAAAAGGCACCGTGGCTTCACTTCCCGCTAGGAGAAATGTGCAGTTCCATAGTTGGGTAAGTATAAAGGAGCAGAGTGACAATCCAATGATGATTGCCACTCCATGGAAGTTCTGGGCTATTGTTTCATGGACACTGCAGAAACTTGGTTCAGCCACGATTAGCTCTCTAATTGAACTTCTGTAAGTGATTGGTATCCTGTGCACCATCAGATCACAACCAGGTCAAGCTTTTATTTTGCAAAGATCTCAGGGAAGGTTACCATTTGTCTAATGGCAATGCATGCTGTGAAAAGCTTTAGGGAAAGGAAAGAAAATAGAAAAATAATGAGGGAGTTGTAAAGCACCTGTACTGTGCAAATGTAAAATCTTAATTTTCTATGTGTGACCTCTCTGAGAATACCCATTATACTCAAATTAATTTTTTTCCCAAAATAATCTAAACTTGGATTCGATTGAGGCTACAAAACTTAGAGTCCTTACAACGAGCACATAGAGGAGAGTTCTATTTAAACTGAGCTTGATTTAACCCAAATACCAAACCTAATCCATTGAAGTCAATCTTTGGGGTGGAATTTTTGGGGGCCCCAAAATGCAGGAATGGAGGACAGTGTGTTAGTTCCAGGACACTATTCCTGGCACTGGGCATTTTGAAAGAGAAGAGTTTTGGACCCGGTCAGGCCACCCAGCCCTCATGAGGCGGACAGGCATTTAGACTTATTAAGAGCCCTGTCAAAGATGAGTTTAGGAGGCTGACTGGTATTTTTCAGTTTTCTGATGCAATGTGGTTCAGACCAACTGCCTGGAGGGAGCAGGTGTTAGTGCTCCTGGCAGACCTACAGGCCCCCTCTTCCTGCCCGGGTAGGAATATGGCCCTAAATCAACCTATAGAATGGTTTCCCTCCTTCCCCAACCCCACAGTGATAGCCTGGCTGCTTTTTTGTATTTTTAAATTACTATTTTTAAGAAGTAGCTTAGAGGACACCTTGTTGAGGCATCCTCCCAGTTATTTACATTGTACTGCTGCCGGGTGCTCCGCTGAAGCTGCAAGGCCTCTGACTGGCCCTCCAGCTTCAAGAGTCACCCAACCACCCTTAAATGGATAGGAAACCGTCTCCATGCCAATTAAGGGCTTGCCCACTTGGACACCTTAACTTTAATCAGTTTTCCCCCAGAGGTGGATTTCTGACCTGAAAAACAACAGCTCCTGTTCATACCTCTATGGCAAAAATTGAGCCCATGATGTCTGTCCTTTCACTTCTGAGACCTGATTTAAATCTAGCGCAAACTGATTGAAAGAAATAAAGACTTGTGTAGCACTTTCATGACCACTGGATGCCTCAGAGTGCTTTACAGCCAATGAAGTACTTTTGAAATGTAATCTAGATTGAACAAAAATCTCTGTTGGAAGTTTTACTAATGCAGAATTTTTTGAGAGTCCTAATTCATGGATGGATATCAACAGGCAAAAACTGCCTATAGCACAGCACAATGTTAAAAATAATTTATACATCTTTGAAGGGTATGCAGTAGGGTTCAGCATTTCTGGAAAGCTTTGTATAAATTATGGGAAAGCACTACATCTGTAACTAAGTTCTTACTGCAAAGCACTCTATTGTTACAACAAATGCATGTAACTCTAAATTATAATTCTGCATATAGGAACATGTGTGATTTGATATCTGACAGTATCAATATATATATGACTTGGATTTGGAAAATGGCTCCATTCAAACTGGTTGAAATGCTTAAACTTCGATCCAAAGCCAAACCACTACCATCATAGTTTCCCACAATACCACATGATTGCTCTGTAAATGTTCTCGTCAGATTAAAATATTAAAGACATTGAAATCCACAACAGAAAGGATTAATGAGACTGATGAAAGATTGGACTATTAAACATTCAAAGGCGGATGTTGTGAAATTTTAATTGAAAGCAAGCATGGGAGATTGGACAAATAAAGATAATTTTCTGACAATAGGAAAAATAATTAGTCTGCGTGTAGGAGTATGTTGAAAGGAGTTTGTGGCTTTTAACCTTATGAAATGCAGTTCATTGTACTTTTGTAAGGCTATGCACATTGTGTTCTCTAATTGTATCCATAGGCAGAAATCAATTATAAAATGTTTAATTAGTGTGATAATACAATTCAGTCTATTAGGCTATTACCGTTATATTGGTTGATTGTAATGCAAATGTAAGTTCATTTTTAAATGTACCTCCATCTACAGAAAATGTGTTGAAAATGTTTTAAAACTTTTATCGTAAATTCTCCAGCATAGGTTTATTTTTTAAAACATCTTAATTCAATCTTTAACTCAAAAGCCAAATAGTGTGTTTTGATTTTAATATTAATAGACAAATTTCTTTTCTTCAGCTGAACAAATTGTTCTAATGCAGATTTAGAATTGTCCAATTAAATCCCATAGTGCAAATCCCATAATTAGTATGAAAAATTACATACTAACGAAGCATGGGACTTCTTCTAATGTTCTTCATGCATTGTGCTCTTCTGGCAACAGTCCAGAGTGGAGTTACAAAACAAAGCCTGTTTTCATAAGGCGGAGGTTGACCTTATAGAGAAAGTTCTTAAGAACAAAGTGAAACTGTTTGGCATTGCAAAGTTCTAACCCAACAATGCATAGAAAGACCTGGAAGCAAAACAACTGCCAAGATCAGCGCAACTTCCCAGATCAGCAGGACTGGGGACAAGTGCATTTTAATGATATCAGCAGGCATGAAAGCGCAGGTTTCTTCCGGTTGCAATTGACCCAACAAAAACGCAAAGTGCATTTTAGCAAATTTGGGATGGTCTTTCCTCCTGACCAAACTTTGCCAGGCTAGCAGAAAGTGCCGGCCGGCCATCTGGTATTCCCCGTGAGAAACCTGATAATTTTTGGAGACTGGGCCTCATTGGATGACAGAGCTCAAGCACCCCGTGGAAGCTCACAGACTCCAGATTGTTGCAATATTGGGTGACCTGATAGGCCTCCAGATTGCAAGAATGAAGAAAGTGAAAATTACTTTTGAGATCCTCTTTGGCCACACGGCCTACAGATTCTGGTTGGAGCATACACAGTGAACACTCTGAGCATGTTAACTTCAGAAATGGCAACTGGGCTCTCATGTATGTCATAGAGCCCATTTTCACTTTAAATGGGTCCAATGCCTGATTCAGAGTCGTCCTGATCACCGAGCATTATGTCCCGGTACATTTTATTGCCGTAGCCCCAGTGATGCCAGTCAGGGAGCGGTTCAGTCCTATGTACTGGGTAGACAATGCCACATTTAAAACATTTCTGCAAATAATTGAAATTGGAAGTATTACATTAAACTTTTAGCTAATGTATTAGTCAAATAGTTTATTGTAGATGTTTTCATGACTTCTGCCACTGTTGCATGCAGCTAGTGATAAAATAGATAACTGCATTTAAAAACATTTTTGAACAAAATGCAAGGATTAAGCTATCTAATTGAAAGGAAACGGCAACTACAACAAATAGTTGCAACACCAGCTTTCAAAGCTCTTTTCTGTTTACTTTATATCCACAAGTGATAGTTATCTAGCCAAGTCTGCATGGCTCAAGTTTTTCTGAGCTAGCTCTTGATAGCTCTGGCATCTAATTAATTTCTTATTTTCTTTTTGTTAGGCATATGGAAAGTATATGGATGTGATATTTATGGTGGTGGGAGGGTGGTCGAAAGAGAGCAGCAGTAAGGAGGACACTCAGCACGATCAGTGACACTGAGGCGGGATTTTCCGGCCCCATTGCGGGCGGGACCCGCCACGGACGAAGCAGCGCCCCAGCCAGAGGTCCATTGACTTGTGGAGGGAGCGAACGATCCCGGCGGTGGGCTGGTGCGGAAAATCCCACCCAGAGATTCTACCAAATTTAATGGTAGAACCTCATTACAATTTTTTTCTTTCGTTACTGACTGTAACCGGTCAAATTGACAGGCTGGCAGGCTACCGGGCAGGATACCAGCAGCAGGATGCTGCAACTGGCATCCCCTGTGGTTGAACCACAGCAATCACGCAGCAGACCCAGAGTTCAGGGGTTGGGGGGAGGGATGGTAGTTGTCTGTTGGGTTGGAAGGGTAAGGCTGATAGTGAGGTTGGCTCAGTATCAGGATTTTTGGGATGTGGGATTGGTTGATCACGGGACTGACTGGGGAATCAAGGGTTGGGGGAGGTGCGATCACAAGGCAGGCTAGAGGTCAGAGGCTGGCAGGGGGAGGTTGATCACAAGGAGACCAGGGTTTGAGAAAAGGTCAGTCACAGGGCTGGCTGGAGGTCAGGGGTTGGGGAAAGGTCAATCGCAGGACAGGCTACACGGGATCAGGGTTTGGGTGAGAGGTCAATCGCAGGGCAGGCTGGAGATCAGGGGTTGAGCGTTAGCTGATTGTCGTGCAGGTTGGAGGTCAGGTTAAAGTGTGAGGTCAAATTCTGCTAAGTCTGGAGACCAGGGTTTGTGGTGATTGGTCAACCATGGATTTTAGATTCGGGTTGAAGAGGCTCACCCAATTGCAGTGGAGATTCTGGGGGTGAGATAGAGAGATCAACAGAAGGAAGGTTGAATGTTTGTTTGAGTGGCGAGAGGATGTAAATGTAGTATAAAGGTCTGGCACATATGGGGTTAATGTGGACAGAGTACAGTACCGCCCACACAGTGCTATAAGAGAGCACATGACCCACACTCAGGGTCAGTCAAATGTTGGTCAGATCCATGTGTACAAGCAAGCATGGAGACAACTTCTAGTTTATGTCCTTTACTGTATATTTGTAAATAGTTTTAAGAGTCAAGAAAGACTTACAGTTAACCTACGTATGACTATGAAGTCTTCTTCAGTCCTACCGAACTGTAACCAACACCCTACAACAGTAAGTAAGATTTTAAGGATCATTATTATTATATACAGGAGCTGGTAAACTTAGATGGTGAATGTGTGGTTCAGAATAATGCCAACAGTACTGACTTGATTCCGTTCTGGCTGAGGTGGGCTTGAGCCTACCTCTACCTCGCTATTGTACGGTAACAAACTGGCGCAGCCAGCTAACACTCAGACGAAAATACTGACAATGTTTGTGGGCCCATCTCATGGCCCAGCACAAATAAGTACAGCAATAACTGCTTTGTCATGGGGCCATCTTTCAGGTTCAGCAGGCTGCCACTGGATTATCTCCTTCGCCATAGATCACATTCTAAAAGAACACAAGGTTTGGTAGGGAAATAAATAAAAGTTCTGCCAATCAATGATTGACACACAAATCCCCATTGTACATCATGATCAACTATTTCTTCTTCTCCTCCTCCTCTTCTGTTAGAATTTCAGTTTGTCCCTCCTGATCCTCTGGTTGGTTTCTGATGCTTGGTTTTGATGCTTGGTTCCCCATCTCTGGGTGTTTATGAATATGTATTTTAGACACCCATATGTTAGAATTTTATGACTCGCTCAGGCGTAAAATAGCACGATAAGATGTCGGACGAGTGTCCCGACATCACTCCACATGTGCGCAATCTTCAGGTCAGCGGGCGTGTGTGGGTGTCAGAGCCATGCCCGCCATCAATTAAGAGGCCACTTAAGGCCATTAAAAACCCAATTGAACCTGATTTTATGTTGCCCATACGATTTCACACTCATCCTATAGGCAAAACGGGCAGCCCAAATTTCGCAAAACCTCATCCAAGCGCAGGATAAAAAGGGCCAACAGCATTGCCAGTGTGAGTATTGAGGAGTTGAAGAGGTAGTTTGCTGTTGGTTGCCTATTTGAACTTGACAGCTTCATCTCCATTCTGAGCTTTATTCTTAGCATTTCTAGGCTTCGTTTCAGAACCCATTGGGGTCTCCAAGGCCCCCGGAGAATTTGGACCATGTGGACTCTTTCAGGTATCAGACAGCCTTCCATTACCCTGATAATGGGGATTGTGGGCTCTGCTGGTGGCACCTCCTCTGAGGAGGAAGAGAGGAGAGACGAGGCTGGGTGTCCCAATGCAGCTTCCAAGGAAGTGACCTGTGGGAGGAGAGGCGCAGGCACAAGGGGCGCAGGGCCAGCAGGTAGTCCAAGGTGGAAGGGGCTGCAGAAGATGCCACTGTCCTGCTGCCAGGGTTTACAGGCAGCGATGCAGCTACCTCAATATGTCTGAGCTGCAATGCTGAAGGAGGCTCCGCCTTTCAAGGGAGGCTGGGATATCCATTTGTCAGATGATTGGGCCTGAGGTCAACTCCAACCAAGTGAGTGGACACCCCATGCCAGTGGCTCTGAAGGTCACAGTGGCCCTCAACTTCTATGCCTCTGGCTCTTTCCAAGGATCAGTGGAGGATCTTTGTGGAGTCTCCCAATCAGCTGTCCACATTTGTGTCAAGCTGGCGACAGAAGCTCTGTTCAGGCAGGTAATGACATTCATTCATTTCTGTATGGATGGGGCCAGCCAGACTGAGTGAGCCAGAGACTTTGCAGTGATTGCTGGGTTCCCCCACATCCAGGGTGCAATCGACAGCACACACGTGGCCATCAAGGCACTAGCGAGTCAGCCAGGTGCCTTCACATCAGGAAGGAATTCCACTCCATGAACGTGCAGATAGTGTGTGAGCACAGGATGCAGATTCTGCAAATCTGTGCAAGGTACCCTGGCAGTTCCCATGATGTTTACATCCTGAGACACTCCCAGGTGCCAAGGCTATTCAGTGCTCCAGCCCGACTGGATGAAAGGCAGCTCGGTGACAAGGGCTATCTGTTGAAAAGGTGGCTCATGACACCTCTCCGCCACCCAAGAACAGAGGCAGAGCAGCGTTATAATAGTCATGCCTCCACAAGGGCGGTGATAGAGAGGACCATAAGGCTTCTGAAGATGCGCTTCCAATGCCTGGACCATTCAGGTGGAGCACTACAATGGCCCCCAGAGTGGGCATCGCTGATAGTGATTGCATGCTGTGCTTGCCACAATCTGACACTGGCAAGCGGGGTCCCACTGGAGGAAGAGGGTCTTGATGCAGCTCCACAGGCCACAGAGGATGAAGCCAGTAGTGAATCAGAAGAGGAGCACGGTGATGGGAATGCTGAGGGTGTGGAGGCGGACCTCTGCTTCCTTCAGAGAGGCAGGGATACCAGGGACGCCTTGATCCAACTAGGCTGCCAGCAATCTGCTTCCACCTCATGCCAGGGTTGCTGCCTCCATCCCGGGTGTCTGAAATGAATCTTTGATTTGAACCCAAAGTCCACTCAGTGCCTGTGCAATAAAGTTTAGAGCCACTCACGTCCAGCATTACATACTGGCGTATCTGCACCAATAAAAAGCAAAATTGAAGTATACTCAG
Organism: Cetorhinus maximus; assembly: GCF_964194155.1. Taxonomy (NCBI): domain Eukaryota; kingdom Metazoa; phylum Chordata; class Chondrichthyes; order Lamniformes; family Cetorhinidae; genus Cetorhinus; species Cetorhinus maximus. The sequence goes on from NC_135880.1 coordinate 55,846,669, forward strand.
GCCATTACGACAAATACAGAATTTACCTCATTTTGACAATCCATAAAAATTAACATCACCTTCTCTAGTCTTCATTCCCAGACCAGTAAACATAAACAAAACATTATACAACGGATCACCCGTGACCAGCCCCTATTTTGCTCATGGTGCCTTACACTTATGTTTGCGAGTGCTGCATCTTGGTGCCCTCCTGGCCACCCCACCCCCCACTCGCTGACACCGGCATTGGAGCCAGCCTGCTGACTCTGCTGTCTTGTTGGCCTTGATGACCTTGGCCGTCGTCCTCTGGCCAGTGGAGCCTGTGCTGGCCCCTCCAACTGCTGGTGCTCTGGGCACTCTCTACCTCCGCCTGCTCCTCAGGCGAGTGTGAAGTACCCTCACTGCTGTGCTCTGACTTTCTAGCCGAGGATCTAACGCCCACCGAGGTGCTGGTGTCTGCGCTGGTGCTTGGTTCAGAGACCGGGTGTGACACAGGCGCATGTGAAGCCTGGTGGTCCTCTGGCATCAGGGATGGCTCTTTGGGGTCCTGCAATTGAGTGCGTCCTGGAGAATCTGTGGGAGAACAACATGTCATTAGTTTAAGTCATCACACTGTCACTGTGCATGCCAGGGGCCCTGGTGAGACAATGGAGATCTGCATCATGGTACCATCATCTTTCAATGATCGACAGGGAACCCATTTTTGAGGCTCCCATCAATGATGAGACTACACAAGTATATTTGCACCACCTGAAACTCTCACATCTGTGCACTGCGCTCTTACCTTTGTCTGACACCCTAGCTTCTTGAGGTGCGTGTCACCTCTCCAGCTCTAAGGCATCCTGTTCGAATCTCTGCCTGTCCGCGACCTTTCAGTGTTGTTATGGCCTGTCTTCTCCTGAAAGGACACAGGAGCATTGATTAGTCCACTCTCTACCTGCAGCGCCATTGCAGTTTGGCCAACCTCACCTGAGGAGCACCTTGCAGGACCCACTCAGTCCAAGCAGCCAGGACTCACCCCCTTGGCCAGCTCAGGTGTCACTGACAGTTGGCACTCAGACTCTAACACCCCTGAGCTCCACGGGAGGACGGCTAGACCTTAACACTTCACCACACTGATCCATGCCAACACGGTACTCACCCTTCCTGAACGCAGCAGGTCGTTAAACCTCTTGCTGCACTGTACCCATGTGTGCCACACAGCGTTGTGGCTGCTGACGTGGGCTGCCACCAACTCCCAAGCTCTTTTTTTAAGGTGCGGTGCCCTCCTCCTTCCATCTCTGGGGATGAGGGTGTCCCTCCTGGCAGCCACCTCCTCCAGGAGGACCTTGAGGCACTCATCTGAAAATCTGGGGGGCCGAGTGCCCACCCAACCTGCCCTCCTGCCTGGTGTCTCCAACCATGACTTTGGTGTTGATGCCATAACCTCAGTGTTCAGAACACTGCAAGTATGTTCTTCCCTGGCAGCCTTCAAGCTGCTGTTTTTAAACCGGCTGTCGGGATGCCCCCACCCCTGCCCCCACCCCCACCCCCCACCCCCCGCCCGCCTCTTCCTGATCATTGAGAAGATGCATTTAACGCTGGGCAGCCTTAATTGGCTAGCCAGCGTGAAATCGTGGTCGGGTGCTAATCATGGGTGGCGGCCCGTTTCCCAACCGGGCCCGGGCCTGCAGATCACGCTCGCCCACCAAGGGTAAAATTCAGGCCATAGAGTACCACCCTCTGGTCTGTCCAAATATCAAAATTTCTGCTTAGACATGTCAATTGTGAACTCTCCTGAATTGAGGTAGAGCCATGAGCTTGTTGTGTTGATGTTTTCTGTGTCTCTCTGTTTCTCAAAGGGCCAATTAACAGGCAGCTGTTTGTTCTGTCTGCTTCTTTAGTTTTACAGTGGACTGACACAAAATACATGTATTATATCTGCTACCATGGTATTGTGCATCATTATTCCATCCCTGTGGTCCAACACCATATGCACCAACACCAGTGTATATGGTGAAGGCAGGTCTCTCCAACCATCTCCAACTGAATATCCATATCTGTGCCAGCAATGAGAAGGTGCACTTTTGATAAACTAGCCATCTGGTAAAAGTGCTGCATGCTGCCTTGCTGCCACCTTTTTTGAATGGGGAAAGTGCCAAAACTGTTTTCACTGGTAAACAAGTCTCTTGTCAATCATGTCATGCATTTGGCAAATTGAAAACTCACTAATGTAGCAATTGTCATTGCTGATGTATACAGTGTAATACAATGGTAACCTTTATAGGCATGAGCAGCTTTGTCACTGTGTTGTCTCAATAAGATGACATAACTCTCTGACAGCTTCCCACATGAAATGTAGACGGCCCATCCTGCAGACAGTGCATGTTGCAGCCACCATATATGGTAAAGGACTGGGCAGATATTGAATTAATAGCCATGGCACAAAGCCAACAAATTGTGCTGTCCTGGACAGTGTTGAACTCCTTGAATTTTGTTGCAGCTGGACTTATCCAGATACTGGGAGTACTTTTTAAATCATCAATCATTTTTTTTAGTCTTTTACAGAATGTGGACATTGCTGGTTGGGCCAGCATTTATTGTACATCCCTAATTGCCTTTGGGAAGGTGGTGGTGAGCTGCCTTCTTGAATCATTGCAGTCCATGTGGTGTAGATACACCCACAGTGCTGTAGGGAGGGAGTTCAGGATTTTGACCCAGCAACACTGAAGAAATGGCGATATAATTCCAAGTTAGGATGTTGTGTGACTTGGAGGGGAACTTGCAGGCTGTGATCTCCCTTGTCATTCTAGGTGGTAGAATTGGTCACGCATTTGTAAGGTGCTGTCGAAGGAGCCTTGGTGAGTTGCTGCAGTGCATCTTGTAGATAGTACACACTGCTGCTACTGTGCATTAATGATGGAGGGAGTGAATGTTTAAGTTGGTGAATGGGGTGCTGACCAAGTGGGCGTTTTGTCCTGGAGGTTGTTGAGCTTCTTCAGTTTTGTTGGAGCCGCACTCACCCAGGCAGGTGGGGAATACTCCATCACATTTCTGACTTACGTCTTGTAGAGGGTGGACAGGCTTTGGGGAGTCACGAGGTGAGTTATTCTCCACAGAATTCCCAGCCTCTGACCTGCTCTTATTGCCACAGTATTTATATGGTTGGTTTAGTTCAAATTCTGGTCAATGGCAACCCCAGGATGTTGATAGTGGGGTATTTATCCCATGGTAATACCATGATTGTGAAGGGGAGATGGTTAAATTCTCTCTTGTTGGAGATGGTTATTATCTGCCACTTGTGTGGTGCAAAGGTTACTTGCCATTTATCAGGCCAAGCCTGAACTAAAATATTGTGCAATCATCAGCGAACATCCCCACTTCTGACTTTATGATGGCAGGAAGGTCATTGATGAAGCAGAAGTTTATTGGACCTAGAACACTACCCTGAGCAACTCCTGCAGTGATGTCCCAGAACTGAGATGACTGACCTCCAACAACCAAAACCATCTTCCTTTGTGCTAGGTATGACTCCAACCAGTGGAGAGTTGCCCCCCCTGATTCCCATTGGCTGCAGTTTTTCTAGGGCTTCTTGATGCCACACATGGTCAAATGCTGCCTTGATGTCAGGGGCAGTCACTCTCACCTCATCTCTTGGGTTCAGATCTTTTGTCCATGTTTGGACTGAGTCTGTAATGAGCTCAGGAGCTGAGTGGCCCTGGCAGAACCCAAACTGAGTGCCAGTGAACAAGTTATTGCTGTGTACATGCTGCTTGATAGCACTGTCAACAACACATTCCATCACATTGCTGATGATTGAGAGTAGACTGGTGGGGTGGCAATTGCCTGGGTTAGATTTGTGATGCTTTTTATGGACAGGACATAACTGGGCAATTTTCCACATTGTCGGGTAGATGCCAGTGTTGAAGCTGTGCTGCAACAGTTTGGCTAGGGGTATGACTTGTTTTCAAATTTTCAGTGTTACTCCTGGAATGTTATCAGGGCCCATGGCGTTTGCACTATCCAGTATCTCGATATCACATGGAATGAGTTAAATTGGCTGGAGATCAGCATCTGTGATTCTGGGGACCTCAAGAGGAGGCGGAGATGGATCATCCACTTGGCACTTCTGACTGAAGCTTGTAGTAAATGCTTCAGCCTTGTCTTTTGCACTGATGTTTTGGGCTCCACATCACTGAGGATAGGGATATTTGTGGTGCCTCCTCCCCCAGTTATTTATTTAATTGTCCAGCACCATTCACGGCTGGATATGGCAGTACTGCAGAGCTTAGATCTGATCCACTGGTTGTGGGATCACTTAGCCTTGTCTATTGCATGCTGCTTCCATTGTCTGGCATGCAAAATTCAAACTTCTACGGACCAGAGGAGCATCCACTTTCAAAAGATAAGCAGCATAGAAAGAATGAACAAGTGAAAAAGATTACTAATTTTGGCATTGGGCCAACTTGAATACAGTTAATAGAAAATTAAGATGCCTAATGAGGAATCAAAAAATTTGAATATTTTTGCAATGTGGCACCTTGCAAATTGGGAACCAAGGCCTACTTAATCAGTCAAGCGTGCGCCTGGAATGTGAGGATGTGGTCTGTGAATATGACATTACTGAATTTGTTCTGTTATTGCTGATATGTTGCACAGATATGGTTGATAGGCAACTGGGTGATACAATGATTATGCACATGCACTTTGCAACTGAGACTTCACAAGAGCGTGCTGTAAGTTCAACCCTTGGAGTAGATTGAATTCTCACATCTAACCAATTTTTGAAACACATTGACAACATCAGCTGATTTTCTGGCCTTTCTGCCACAGTTCCACTGGGCTATGCTAGAAGGGCTGAGCAATTTTGACCCCCTAAGATCGAACTCAATGTTCCAGTCCCAATGTGAATTACTTAGTATGGACACTGCTGAGACACGTCTGATATCTAGTTCTTTCTATCACCTCTCAGCAATTAACATTATCAAAATTGAAAATGAATTCTCACAAGTATTAATTTTAGAATAACCTTGGTACTAATCATGAAAATATGTACAACATATTTGACCATTGTGCTCCACATTGAACTTTTACTGAGTTTGCAAACTCACTTCCGCTTCAAATGCTTCTGTAATGTGCTGGGGCTTTGAAACAAGCTTCAATTATACTGTGGGGTGAATTCCAGAGGCCGGTGATAACATAGAAACAACTGTGTATGTGCACTGCCTATATCTGTGTAGCTGCTTGGAAGTCACAATTGAGACTTTTGTTTCTGACTGCAACTTTTCTCCAATGCCTGGGGAAAGGTCTGGTATGGGCCAGCAGACTGAAAGCAGTACAGTGAGTGGGAAACTAGGTGGATGCTGCCTCAAGTAAAGGCTTGTGTATATGAGTGTCTGGTCTCTATTGCCTATGGCGGTGCAGGGAACACAACCATTGCTGGAATAGAAGCCTCATTAACAGTGGCTTAAAATGTAATTGAAACTAAGAGCTTGAGAGGTAAGTCTTCAAATTTAAGAGCTATGCCAAGTTACATCACAAACACAAAGGGGAGGGGTAGGGGAAATGGTTAATACACAGCTCATCAACAACCAACATTTGGTACACTATGGCAATGTATGTACCTCTGTCGTAATATATATGCACTGCCATTTCACTCATTTTTCAATATTAATAGTAAAATGTATGACTTTGAGGAACTATTTATACTACCTTCAGTCTGCTTTGAAGACAGGAATGGAGTTGAGTGAGTTTCCTATATTCTTTCACACAGTAGTAATTTGATAGGTATATTGTCATTGCATGAATAGCAGTTTTATGACTGTATGTCATCTGCCTGCAAACAGAACTAAATTTACTGTTTATGCAGCATTGAGAAAAATAATTTCAATGGCTCTGTGGACATTACTTGCTTTATCGACTAATAGGAAAGCTGCACCCCTTAACTTTTGGTTTTCCACAATATAGGAGACCATATTGTGTTTCCTGTCTCTGAAGTATGGCAGTAGAATGGTTATATAATGATTACTAATCCAGAGGATAGGACCAATAATTCACAGAACATGAATTTAAATCCCTCTATGGAAGTTTGAGAGCTTGAATTCAGTTTTATAAAGAGCTGATATCTGAAACTGAACTGAAAATTGAGCATAAAGCTGTTGGACTGCTATTTAGAGACAGTAGAGATCAATAGGAGGTCCTCTTATTGCATGGATCATGTAGGTGGGCTGCCCAATTCTGCAGATCATCTTGAGGGCTTACTTGTTCTTTAAATGTTAAGCTTGGAAGTTAAAATGGGTGGCCTCATGCCAATAATGTCATGAAGCCTTCCTGCCTTCCAAATTAAAATTGATGCTACGAAGTTTATGCTGACTCTATTTGTGACTTATTGCCACATTGTTTGCCTCTTTTGCATTGTTGGGCCCATGTCCTCCCACCAGAAGGCTGCTTCAATGGATTGGTGGAATCCCTCCAAAGTGCAACATTTGGCTGTACCCCCACCCAGACAGTCAAGGAGGGCTTTTAGGCCTGCCTAGTGTTCTGGCCCCACAATCTACCATTGAGTAGCAGCCTCCAGAGGGCTGATCTGCCCCTCCTGTCATGTCAGGAAACTGAAGCCCAACTGGAAAATGCCAGCTCACTTCCTTAACTCACCTCTAACAAGTCTCTTAATGAGCTATTTAGCCGCCTGCCTCATAAGGGAGACCCAGTTGTCACCGGTATTTTTGTGTCTCGTCCACCTCAGCCTCGGCAGGGCCTGAATATCCTGTCCAAAATCTCTAAACTGCAATTTTATTAGTTATTATTGAAAAATATAGTTCAATATTGTTTTTCAAATTACTAAGTTTAGTAAAGGCAATAGATTCCATTTAGGATCAGTGTGCTACATGATTCTAACATCCAATATGAGGATGGGTGATTTTAACCATATCCATAATCAGTTTCACGAGCAGTTCAAATGTTTTGGTTACCCAGATCCTGCAATCTTCTGATCAGGCGAATACTCTGTTCACCCAAAGTTGCTGAGGTCCTCTATGAGATATTGTCTGATCATGACTACTATTTTAATGCCAGCCTAAGTAGGGAAGCAGCTCTGGCTTTCCCAGAAATTGCCATTTAAAGTTAGGGCTTTACTTTCCTTGTGGGGCCATGAGAAGCAGAAATGTTCCTTCAAGTCCCACATGGAAATTCTAGGCCCCTCCAGCCCTAGATTAAAAACCCAGCCTTCACAACACCTTCATCATATCTACCTGCATGTTGACAGGCAGCCAAGCATTGTTTGATATTCCACAAGCCCTCAACTACTTCTCACCTAAACAAAAACAGAATTACCTGGAAAAACTCAGCAGGTCTGGCAGCATCTGTGGAGAAGAAAAGAGTAGACATTTCGAGTCGACGTCGACTCTTTTCTTCTCCGTCGATGCTGCCAGACCTGCTGAGTTTTTCCAGGTAATTCTGTTTTTGTTTTGGATTTCCAGCATCCGCAGTAGTTTTTTGTTTTTACTTCTCACCTAACGCTGTCAAAGAGGCCTGGAAGTCATAATAGCCTCGGCCTGATTTCTGCTGCAGCCAGTGAATCTCTAACACACCCAGCCACCAACCCGCCAAAAACCTCCCAGAGTTGAAACCGGGGCTTAAGTGAGCAAGGCGCGGGTACAGGCAAGCAGGATTTGTTACAGGATTGGATATAGTCAGTGGAGTTCAGAATGAGTTAAAGTTTACAGACGGTGAAGAATGACATGCCGTCTAGGAGTGCAATCGAATAAACTAGGCTGGAAGTGACAAAGGCATGGATGAATTTCCAGTGCAGAAAGGATGAAATAGGACTAGAGATAATAGTTATAAAGGTAAACTCTTGTTAATATATTAATTTTGAAAAGATTTAAAGGCAGGATGTCATTTTTTTATAAAATAGAAGTCAGATTGAAGACAGCACTCCTGATCCACTTCACATTTGTACTGCAGCATTGATGTGGGCTGTTCCACAAATCACACTCTCAATATAGCTGCTTTTATTTTGGTACTGTTTTAATTTGGATTCCAGGAACCTGTCATCCATGGTCTATTTACATTGGTAAATGCAGCTCCCTTTATCCCGACGGCAGTCTTGGAAACCCAGTGTTTTTCCAGTCTCTGAGTCTGCCTCCAAGATAAGGGAGTTGGATTTAACAACAAATGCTGAGACCTGGGTCTCAGATGCCAGGTTGCTGGAATCTGAATAAAATGGCATCAGTGCAAAATTGGCTTCTAAAAGGCTGATAGTGCAGCACTAGAACTATAACGTTATTGATCATAACAACAAAACAATTGATAAGGTACTTATAGCTGTATTCAAAAAAACAAACAGAAGGAAGCTCATTTGTGGGTACTGGATTTAATTTGCATTTTCTCATGAGTATTTCAAATCTGCCTTCAAGCACAATGCCAACTGCTGTTAACTAGAATTTTTAAAAAATTGGGTTAATATTTTCCTCTTCTAGTAGGAACTAGTCAATAATGCTGATTGATAACTTAACCATTGCCAATCAAAATGGTAGGTTTGTGTGCTCGGCCTTGATTTCATCAGCAGGAGCGGCAAAATATCGGCCAATCAGTGTGATCCTCTGCTTTCACATTTCTCAAGCCGCTAACAAGTCACCTAATGCATGTAAATGATACACTAGTGGAGAGTGTGCAAAACTGACACATTTCCAAGTGAGCAATAATGTTAAGGAAACCTGATTTATTGGCTGAGCTATGAAGGTTCTCGCTGATGGCCTCATGGATATTTAAACTGAGAACTGAAGGGATGAATTTGTGATCCTTCAGTTTCCAAATGGGGACAAATGGGGATACACACCATATACGGAACTGTATTTAAATGCCTGTTGTTCAAGAAATCTTGTGGTAACTAAAGTCTTTGTTTTATTTCTTAATCCCAACATGTCATTTTAAATGTGCAAAGTATGGTGTTAACATATCAGCATGAAACTGATTATATTTTACCACTGTTACAATATATTGCACGTATATATTCAGTAATGTGCCAGTAAATAATGCTATTTCTAATTGAACAAAATTAGCTAAACTCTAGGAATCAAATTAAAATATGTAAAACTGCAATAAGAGCCAGTTTCAAGTGGAATAAATGAAACATGCATGGTTTAATATTTATCACATCATAAGCAAAGCGAGTTGTTGCAATGCTGATAACAAGCCCGAAATGAAAATTTTTTTTTTTGCAAATATCATTGAGATTACTCGTGAGTTCTTTCCCCTCTTCAATTTTCTTTCCTTCTTCCCTGAAGTGTGATCCAGTTTCACAGGGATCAGGCACCCTCCAGTACCTCATTTTTAAAACATTCACACTGAGAAATATATGTTCGTGAATGACAAATGACAGTCAGTTGTAGATGGGTTGGACTGGAGCTGCCAATGGGCATCAAGTTAGGTTGTAAAACAAAAACAAAAATACCTGGAAAAACTCAGCAAGTCTGGCAGCATCTGTGGATAGGAGCACAGTTAACGTTTCGAGTCTGAATGACCCTTCATCAGAACTAAGGAAAAATAGAAGAGAGGTGAAATATAAGCTGGTTTAAGGGGGGCGTGGGACAAGTAGAGCCAGTGATAGGTGGAGATAACCAAAAGATGTCACAGACAAAAGGACAAAGAGGTGTTGAAGGTGGTGATATTATCTGAGGAATGTGCTAATTAAGGGTAGAAAGCAGGACAAGCAAGGTACAGATAGCCCTAGTGGGGGTGGGGTGGGGGGAAGGAATCGAAAAAGGCTAAAAGGTAGAGATAAAACAATGGATGGAAATACATTTAAACACAATGGAAATAGGTGGGAAAAGAAAAATCTATATAAATTATTGGAAAAAAAGGGGGGGGATCGGAAAGGGGGTGGGGATGGAAGAGAGAGTTCATGATCTAAAATTGTTGAACTCAATATTCAATCCGGAAGGCTGTAAAGTGCCTAGTCGGAAGATGAGGTGCTATTCCTCCAGTTTGCGTTGAGCTTCACTGGAACAATGCAGCAGGCCAAGGACGGACATATGGGCATTAGAGCAGGGTGGAGTGTTGAAATGGAAAGTGACAGGGAGGTCTGGGTAATGCTTGCGGACAGACTGAAGATGTTCTGCAAAGCGGTCACCCAGTCTGCATTTGGTCTCTCCAATGTAGAGGAAACTGCATTGGGAGCAACAAATGCAGTAGACTAAATTGAGGGAAGTGCAAGTGAAATGCTGCTTCACTTGAAAGGAGTGTTTGGGCCCTTGGACGGTGAGGAGAGGGGAAGTGAAGGGGCAGGTGTTGCACCTTCTGCAGTTGCATGGGAAGGTGCCGTGGGAGGGGGTTGAGGTGTAGGGGGTGATGGAGGAGTGGACCAGGGTGTCCCGGAGGGACCGAACCCTGCGGAATGCCGCCAGGGGGGTGAAGGGAAGATGTGTTTGGTGGTGGCATCATGCTGGAGTTGGCGGAAATGGCAGAGAATGATCCTTTGAATCTGGAGGCTGGTGGGTGATAAGTGAGGACAAGGGGGACCCTATCATGTTTCTGGGAGGGAGAGGATGGTGTGAGGGTGGATGCACAGGAGATGGGCTGGACACGGTTGAGGGCCCTGTCAACCACCGTGGGTGGAAAACCTCGGTTAAGGAAGAAGGAAGACATGTCCACCTATCACTGGCTCTACTTGTCCCATCCCCCCTTAAACCAGCTTATATTTCACCTTTCTTCTATTTTTACTTAGTTCTGTTGAAGGGTCATTCAGACTCGAAATGTTAATTGTGTTCCTCTCCGCAGATGCCGCCAAACTTGCTGAGTTTTTCCAGGTATTTTTGTTTTTGTTTTGGATTTCCAGCATCCGCAGTTTTTTGCTTTTAAGTTAGGTTGTAATGTCTGTAGGAATTAGGTTACAACTGGGGACATGGCTACATCCCTATCCCGGCCAAATTAGTTTTAATGTGTGAAACAATAAATATTAGCTGTGCTGACCTTGACCTCTCTCCATATGACTGACTGCTTCCACCCCAATCTAAATATGATTCCATGATTTTGATTGTTCCTGTGCAAAACAGCACAATGGTATCACATTGGGTTTTTAATTAGTCTGCAGCAAGCCCCAGACAAGCAAATTTTCTTTTATTCCACATGTTTACTTACATACACCTACTCATGGTAATTAATAAGTAGAGGAAGAAAATTTCCTTGGCGCCTCCAACAACCTCAACTTCACTTTCAACATTGTACTGCTCTACTTGCCCACTCTAAATTCCTCGGGTAAAAATGTCAAAAAAAAAAGGAAGAGACATTTTGATTCTACGAATGAGAAATGCCTCACATCTTACAAAGAACAGAGTGAAAAGCGATCTTGCAAGATAATAATCAAACAATATCACATAGTTTCTGAGCATGTGTAACACATTAAATATTAGAATGTAAATTAGTAAAAATTGATTAAAAACAACTCCTAAACAAATGAACTGAGAGGCTCTTTAGCAGTTCAGAGGAAAAGTGCTCAGCTCCATCTCACACTGAGCCACAGGAAGCTCATCCACAACATGTGCTGAGATAACTGAGTATCTAGTGCTGTCATGTAAAACAGGCTATGCTCGTCCTCACTGACCGTGAAACCTCAAGAGAGTTAAAAAAAAACAGCCAGGGTTTCCCACCTAACTATTATAGTGACCCCCTTCTGGAAAGCATTTAATTAAAGGAACCTTTTAAGATCAGGATTGCTTCCACCCATCCCAGGGTGAAATAGTCTGCCAACACAAAGGGTGGAACTGTCCCAGATTTGCACTAAGTGCAGTAGCGGGCGGGTAAAATGACATTTTAACCGCCAGCTGCAATGGTGGGTTTTCACGCCTTATCGTCCCAAACCCACCGTGATATTTATGCATTCCTGGGAAACATGCTGTTTCGATGGCAGGTGGGCTCTCATTCACCCGCCATGCCATCATCTCGTCGTTTTATCATGCCGAGGGTCACATTTAAAATCCAGCCACGTGCACACATCTCAGTACTTTCAGCCCAAGACTACTGCAGAGAAGATGTCCACAAAAGGCAAAAAGACTGCAGCCCCCAGGTTTAGTGACACATCACTGGAACGCCTTTTGGGCACTGTGGAGGCCTGCCGCAATGTCCTTTACCCTTGCTCTGGCCACAGGATGGGCTGTGGCATGATCAACCAGGCTTGGGAGGTGGTGGCCGTGGTGGTCAGTGCCAATGCTGCACAGAAGAGGTAGGTCATCCAATGCAGATAGAGGATGAATGATCTCATCCATGCAGCCAGGGTATGGTAACCACCTCATCACTCTAAACTCACACACTCAAGTCCATCACACACTCACTGGCACCTCACTCACTGCCAGCTCAAGGAACATTCTCACACAACAACCCATTCTCACACACATATCCTCACATGTCCACATGGCCTCATCTCCTCTGGAGACTGCCTCCTCAGCACCCACCATTTTGAAACAACTTGCGCAGATCAACATGTGCCCCCACACACACCCTGGGTTACCCTCCTTCCCCAGTACATCTCTCATCTTGCAGCCTCTTCCCTTGCCTGAGGCCACTTCTCCCCTTTCCCCAAGCAATCCCTAACCCTGCAGCCATTGAAAAGCCACCCACGTATGGCTGATCTGGTAGGTAGAGACCTACCCGTGAGCCCCCTAAAAGTGATGTGGTGCTGTCTGTGAAGCCTGGCACTGATGACTGTGAGTACTGATCGAAGCAAGGTAAGCAAACAAGCTATGAAGCTACGAGCGAAGTGCAGCCCGCTAGGTCTTATGTGCTGTTGTGAAACACGTCAGTGTGTTTTCCCGCCAACGTGGGTGGACGATCTATCGGGGGACGTTGGGAGGACGACTCCAGCAGGCAGGCCGAATAATGATATGCTGATGTAATACAATGAGGCTCCCCCACGTGATGGTGGAGAACGCGGCCAGCAATCGGTGGGTTGAGCAGACGATCGCGAACTGGTTTCACACCATCGTGAAACCGATCGCGCCATATTGTCCGCTCATGCCACCGAACACTCCCGACGCTGGCATGGAAAATCCCGGCCACACAGCCTAAACTCAAACCTGGAGAATGGCCACTGGGGATTGTTACTGAATATGGCCAATGCAAATCCCAGCGTAAGTCAGCACCTTCAGGAATTGAAGGAAGAAAATTGAAGCAGAAGCTATTAATACAGCAACTGAAGTTTAATATCATATAAAGAAGCCATCATAAAATCATAGAATAATACTTGAATGTAGAATGGCGGGATGTGTAAAGATTAGGGTTAAATGGAAATGCTACGAATAGCTATGATATAAATATAAGGCAGAATTTTACGCCTTGCGGGTGGGAGCGCACCCAACCTGATCGGGCGAGATGACTTTTGGTGAACAACCCAATGTCATTGTACACTCGCGCGATATTTCGCTTAGCGAGCACGCGTAAAAGTCAGAAGCCCGCCTGCCGACAATTAAGAGGGCAACTCAGCCCATTAGCGGCGCAATTGTCTGCGATTTTTCTTGGTTCATCCAAACTTATGGCTGGAGGACGGGCGATTCTGCCAGGCTGCCTTTGCATTTTTCATCAAACCTCATCCAAGGGCGGGATGAAATCTCCATTAGGAAATAAAATAAAAATAAATATCTGGGGACAGCATTTTTATGAGGTATGCTTTCAGGTGCTTGATTGTGATGCATTGACATTTTTTTTGCAGCATTTACACCTTTACTTAATTATCTTCAGGTCTACAGCTCCATGAGGCAACGGTCTGCCTTCAGCGAGCTCCCTCACAATGCTCAGCTGCGCCGGCAGTGACATCATCGCTCGCCCTCGTCCTGTCCCCGCCCCGGCAGCGCCGGGCTTTTCAGCAACTATTTCATTCTGGCTGGCCGTTAATTGGCCAACCAGCATGAAATCATGGTCGGGGGCTGAGCACGGTCGGCGATCTGTTTTCCAGCCACTCTCGGGCCCGCCGATCATGCGTGTCCACCAAGAGTAAAACTCAGGCCATGGTAGGAGGTATGGAATTAGATTTCAAGATAGCCTCAATTCACAAAGAAAGGCTGTGGCTTATGCAAGTTATCATGTTATTGTTTTGGTTGACAATACAGTGAGAAGTTAGTACTTGTGGCTTATCAATGTCACCTTAACCCTTACATGGATTAAGCTGTACTGTTCTATGTAATACCCATTCTCAATATAAAATGACACTTTGGACCCAAGCAATTTGTGTGCTTTAATGAACTGTGCAACATAACGAATGTCTTATAACGTAATATAAAATGAAACATGAAAAATTCAACAACCAAGATCCAATATCCTTATAATTGAGAAATGGTTAGAACTGAAAGTCTTATAATGAGTATGAGATGTTTAGATTAATGACTATGGAATGTTACTGCTGTTATGCAGTTTGAGTTTTAAAAAATTCTACCTTAGCCATAGCTCCTTAACTTCTTTGTCTGGTGCAGCCTAAAAGCACTATATATACTAGTCTATTACTATTTCTGCTTCCTGGGGTGTCAGAGTGCTATTAATGTTCTACTCCCAAAACCTAATAATTATTATGTCACATGATGCGATTGAAATGGGAAGATTTCGTACAAGCTGTTCCTCCAGCAGCTTTTGCTAATTCATTGAGATGAATTCAACAAATAGAAATAATAATATTATATGTTTAAAGTAAATGAAGATGAGGTTTTACTTCCATACTTAAATGTGTTTCTGGAAACTACTTCTGCACAGGCACTTTCATTATCAGCAGATAGGACCCTTATCAGGTCATGATATTATCTTAATACTTGTCCATATTTAATTGAGGCTTTGAACATTAGTGTCATTACACGTCTCACTACAGGAGACTGATAGATACTGAAGATGACTGTCAGTTCTAACAGTTGCATCGCAGTTCTGGGAAGAATTGAAAGGTTGAAAAGGAACAATATCTTTGCTTGCTCATTGTTTATAATTTGCTGTCTTTGGAAATCATGCAGATTTAAAACCATTATATTATTTCTACACTGAAATGTTCAAATTAAAGAAAGATGCCAAGTTTTATATATATATTGCCAGAATGCCACACTGGGTCTGAGGGGAATTGTATAACAAAGACCTATATGTACTAGCAAGTTCAAAAGCCAGATTTACCTCAGTGAACAGTCCAAGTGTGAAATGAATAATGATCTGACACCTCAATAGTGTTAGTTAGCTAAGTTTTCCACTCGCAGAACCACAGCAGTGTCATTAGTCATGAGAAAAAGCTTTAACCTGTGTTAAAGGGAGATTGTGTTAGAAGGTTTTTGTTGACTGAGTTTTGATCTGCTAAAAAACAAAAATAGGCAATGTTTTAATGTTAGCAAGTGAAACACTCAAACCTGTCTGAAAGGCACTGATTTTCATATAAAATTCCTGTGTAGCATAATAGAACATGAGAATTTTTATCAATAAGGAAGGATCATAAAACTGAGCCAGTTAGTCTCTTTTGGACTGATCTCAAATCAAGCCCGCTGTCTTTTCATCATATCCTTCATTGCTTCTTTCTCCAGAATACATCTAATTGACATTTGTGCGCATTAGGGAACTTCCTTGTTAATTATTGTCAATGTAAAAAGAACCACCTGACTTGCATATTTCAAGGTTTTTCATTTCTAATTTGTCTCATATTTCTTTAAACAGACAATAATTGAGAAACTATGAAATGAAAAGGATAGACAGGATTACAGATTGCATTTAAAAGGAAAATTCGGAAAAGCTGGTGAAGGCCCAAACAAAGAGCTGCTGAGATATATACGATCGTCACCATTTGAAATGACTGCAATTTTGTAGTGTATTATGTAGGACAACTTCAAATGTGTTTATCATAAGAAAGCAATGTTATTGCTCTGTAGATTAAAATATTACACTGTGATCTTATGTAACTGGTTGTGACAAATCCCTCTAGCATGGTGATTTTTTATGGCATTTATCAGATTAACATGTATTTACTTGTAACTAACTTCAATATGTTTTAAAAGCAGGGGAAAAGTTTAGCCATTTTGAAGATTCATATCATTATAAAATATGCTTCACAAATCTACGAAAATGTTTCAGTTTGTTTAGTTTGAACAGTTGAAGTGATGAAACTGAAAGCTGCAGCTTTAAAGGGAGATTACTTTTAGAAGCTCGTTTAATTTAACACTGTAATGACTTGAGTCAAATGATGATGAGATAAACCTGCCCAGCACTTTTTTGTCTCAAAGGGAAGACAAAGTGATGGAATGGAAAGCACAAGCAGTAATTGGTAGATTGGCAAATGAAACTGTTGTCTCAAAAGGTGAAAGAAAATCTCATTATGAGAATAATTAAGGGTCACAACCCTGAATGAAGCAGGCAGAGGCAGTGTGAGAATAGTCTGCACATAATTGTTATGTTAATGAGCTGAACAAACAGATAATATTTTTAACTTTTTTTGTAGCAGAGACACAACCTTATGGGGCTAAATTTTGATTTTTGGGTGGCCAACCAGGGGATTAAGCCAATTGACTGGCTGTTCAGGCAGCAAAGAGGCCCCTGCTAATTTAAGGCCTGGGTCTCATCTGAATCTGACATGCTATGGGTGCCAGGCAGATGACCACAGACAGCTCACTCGTTTTGGGCCACAGGAATATCAGTGTACTGAGGCAGTTCTACTAGCTGTGAATAGGTCTTGGGCGGTGGCTGAGTGGAGGAGTGCATCATGCCTGCTCTTCCTGCACCCCTCCCCCCACCCAAAATATTATGAAGCTTGCTTTTCCAGGGCCTCTGGCTCCAACACTAGTGCAACTGGTCGGTGTGTGCATGGCATACATTCCTAGCAGTTCTCTCCTGAAATGGCAATCAGAATCCATTCATCAAAACCCAATTTCCATTTGAAGTGGGCCTCCTACTTGTTCTGTGTTCTCCGGCTACACAGCAGTAGGCTCGGAGGTACGTTGCTGTGGCTATAGAAATGCTGAGAACTTGGTAGTAAATCATTGCACACCATTCTTGGGGTTCTGCATTCTACCTCCACTCCATGGAGTTTTTGCCATGGGGTATCCTCATTAATTCAGCCTCAAGGTCTATGTATTAAATAAATCAGCTTTATAAATTAACACAACAGGCAATGTTTTGCCTTTATAAATTAACACGTTGAATTGACAGGACTAAGCAATTTTAGATCAAAATGTATGAGCCTTTTTACTGAAAAAAATGGTGGATGTTGGGAATTCATTGCAACAAATCTTAAATTGGTTTTTTGAATGCATAGTTGTGTAAGTGTATCACTATTTCAGTTCCTGCCTCTTTGTTAAGTTTTTTTTTCCCACCACCGCATTCATTCCACATGTGGAGACTCTTCAGGATGCCAGATGACTAGCTTCAGATTCAAATTCAAAATTAATTGAATGAATGGGAAGGCAATATGTCTTGACTCTGACTCTGATTATTCTTCATTCCCTCTAAGCAGTTAATGTACATTCTGCTCCCGACCTTCCCATATTGTCAGAGTAAAATCAATTATGTGGTGAATAATGAATAAGTATCGTCAAACTTCCATACTGTACCGCTGGGCCACCACTAGGCACACCTGTAGTGTCTGTGTTACTAGTCAGGTTGGTAAAGTACTGATATCATTTTGATTTCACTTTTTGAAAAAAGGCTTTTAACTTGGCTGGTTTTTAGCCTGAGGTCAAGTAGGTCACCAGAGAATGCTGTCCCTTTGATCCAGCTGCATTTCGTTTCAATTATCAACTGACATGTTCCAGAGTATAACTAAGTTGAGTACAGAAGTGTTCTGAACCAACGGAAGCAATTTCACACAAATTGGGTGAAATTAAATACCCCCCTGGTGGTGTGTTTGGCGGCGAGAGCACATATAGCCAGGTGAGAGGGTGCAGGATGGGGACCGAGTCCCCTTCCCGGCTCTGCCTGATTAAGTCTGGAGCAGGGAGACTTGCGGACAGCCTTCCTTCCCACCTGGATGCTAATTGCTGCCCTTAATTAATTAGGCAATTAATGCCCATCTACGGGCCTCATTTGCCCGTTGCTGTTGGTATTCAACCAGTGGGGGCTGGAGGGGACTGAAATGGGGGTGGGGGTCACCACATGGGGAGCTTGAAAACTGTCGGGTTTGCTTGCAGGCTTCCAGGGGAGCCCTAGTTCAAGAGCACTCAAAAGGATCTGGCATCAGAAAGGGTGGGGGGCAGTCCCGCTGAGAGCCACCCCCAAGTCCTTGCTACTGACTCCCCTACCTCCATCTCCTGTGACACCCCCACCCCACAACCTCCATATCACCCTCACTCACCTTTTACCTGGAGTTATTTGCTGATGCAGGCCTCTGGTGGGTGCATTACCCGAAACTGCCTACTGCTCCTGGTGGCTCTGATGGCAATGACGAGCTGCTGGCCTCTGATTGGCCAGCAGCTCACAGGTGGGTGGGATTTCTGCCCCTGGGGGTCCTTAATCTCGGGGAAGGCTTGACGCAGGGCACTTAGTATGGTGTTGCTCTTTTTACCCATCACATCTATTGGTAGCACAAGTATATGCTGAAGGTGACACTCTTTACAACTTGTAAATGTCATATAATATTTATTGATCTGGCATTCACGGTTTTTATTGGTTCAATAAGAACATTATAATAACTTTCTAATATCTGCACAACTATATTTGATTGTGTTGGAATTTGTATAATAAAAGTGAGTGATGAATTGTCATTGAAATTCAATGCCTAGTCTCAATACAAATCGTCTCAGGGAGCTTTGGTACAGAATTTGTTTCTTTGCAAACAGTATCAAAAGACATTTGTGTTAACTTCCTCATTGTCTTGGGGCTCACTGACATGCTGAATGTGCAAGACTGCAATAACAGGAAAAGCTTTCAGTCTCTGAAAGCGAAGATCTGAATAGTCATGAAATGACTATTGGACCCTTCTTTAGAGAACGTAGTGAATAGAGGCTGTAGTTGAAAAATGTTTAAGAGCGGAACACTTTGATGAAAGTGGCAATTTCCCTTCTGAACATTCCTTTTTCTGTTTATTTTAGTGAGACAAACTATGATTAATTAAATTGTCACTCCGTATGGAAGTAATGTTTTAAAAATCATAATTTCTCAGGGTTTGAACTCTGTTAATGATAAAACATTTTTGAGAATACTTTAAAGCCTCTAATCTACCAACATTTCTGTGAAAAATATAACTTATATTCAGGTAGCATTGTCATTTGACCTGAAGCTCAGATTTGGACATCTGACAAAGGTTCCTCTCCTGTCCTCCAGAGCTGTGATCTCCAGAGGTGCTAGCAACTCAGTGAAACATCTCTTTCCAGATGGTGAGAGCACGGGAGCTGGCCTTGGGCCGGTGTATTGGTGCAAGGTCTCAATGACATTGCTGGTTGCCTTGGACATTGATACTAAAACCAGAGACAGTTGATAGGGGTGTCAGCACTGAGGTAATGTGAACTGGTCGCTATGTGAAAGATTTGGCATCCTGCTTGAGGTAAGATATTGTATGGCAATCTGCAGATAAACACACAGAACAGACCTTGCAGCAAATATACTTTTAGAAGCAGTCATCCTTTTTTCTTGCCTTCACATCAATGTTACTGAACAGACCCTCTGAAAACATAGGCTGTTTTCTTAAAAACTGCGAAGTAAAGCCCCACAGCACTTCCAGTCCAGCTGAATAATCACAGTTATTGTTAATTTATTATAATTTTCCACATATAATGTGTATGACGCCTGGGGCAGAATTTTATGTCCTGTGGGCGGGGGCGTGCCCGAACCAATCGGGCTTAAAATAGAGAGCGATGATGTCGGGTGAGCGTCCTGACATCATCGCGCACTCACGCGATACTTCAGTCGGTGGGCACGAGCGGGTGCCGGCGCCATGCCTGCCATTAATTAAGGGGCCACTTAAGGCCATTAAAAAGCCAATTGATGAGCAATTTTTCGTTGCCCATGTGATTTCATTCTCGTCGCACGGGCAGAACAGGCGAGCGGCCAGCCAACAATTTCAAAAACGTCATCCACGGGCGGGATAAAAAGGCTGAGCAGCATTGCCAGTGTCAGTAGTGAGGAGTTTGGTACATAGTTTGCTGCTGGTGACTTCTTGGTACTTGGCAGCTTCATCTCTGCTCGGGGCTTCATTGTTAGCATTTCCAGGCTTCATTTCAGGACTCATTGGTGTCTCCAAGGCCCCCAGAGATTCAGAGCGTGTGGACCCTTCCAGGTATCAGACAGCCTTCTATAATCCTGGTAATGGGGATTGTGGTCTCTGCTGGTGGCACCTCCTCTGAGGAGGAAGAGAGGGGCAGAAAGGAGAGGAGGCCAGGTGTCCCTATGCAGCTTCCAGGGGAGGGACCTATGGGAGGAGAGGCGCAGGCACACAGCAGGGCCAGCTGGTAGTCCAAGGTGGAAGGGGCCACTGAAGACACCACTATCCTGCTGCCAGGGTTTACAGGCAGTGGTACAGTTACCTCAATTTGTCAGGTGCAATGCCAAAGGAGGCTCTGCCTCGCTAGGGAGACTGTGACCTCAATTTTTCAGATGATTGGGCCTGAGATCAGCTCTGACTAGCAGGTGGACACCCCATGCCAGTGGCTGTAAAGGTCACAGCGGCCCTCAACTTCTATGCCTCCAGCTCTTTCCAGAGGTCGGTGCAGGACCTATGTGGAGTTTCCAATCAGCTGTCCACAGTTGTGCCAAGCTGGTGACAGAAGCTCTGTTCAGGCAGAGCTTTACTGTATGGACGAGACCAGCCAGAGGCTTTGCAGTGATTGCTGGCTTCCCCTGCATCCAGGGTGCAATTGACTGTACACATGTGGCCATCAAGGCACCAGCGGGTCAGCCGGATGCCTTCATCAACAGGAAAGGATTCCACTCCATGATCGTGCAGATAGTGTGTGACCACATGATGCAGATTCTGTAAGCCTGTACATGGTACCCTGGCAGCTCTCATCACGCTTATATCCTGAGACACTCCCAGGTGCCAGGGCTCTTCAGTGCTCCAGCCCTCCAGCCAGACTGGATGGATGGCTGCTGGGTGACAAGGGCTATCCATTGAAATGGTGACTCATGATGTCTCTCCACCACCCAAGAACAGAGGCAGAGAAGCGTTACAATATGAGTCATGCCTCCACAAGTGCGGTGATAGAGAGGACCATAGGTCTTCTGAAGATGCGCTTCTGATGCCTGGAATGTTCAGGGGGAGCACTACAATACCCCCAAGAGCGAGTGTCACTGATGGTGGTTACATGCTGCGCTCTCCACAATCTGGCACTGGCAAGGGGGGACCCACTGGAGAAAGAGGATCTTGACACAGCTGATGATGAATCCAGTAGTGAGTCAGAAGAGGAGCACAGTGAGGAGAATGCTGAGGGCCTGGAGGCAGACCTCGGTAACCTCCAGAGAGGCAGGGACACCAGGGGCGCCTTGATCCAATGCTCCTTCAGCTAGGCTACCAAAGATCAGTTTCAACCTTGCGCCAGGCCTGCCGCCTCCAACCTGGGTGTAAATGACACTTTCATTTGCACCCAAAGTCCACTCAGTGCCTGTGTAATAAAGCATCCAGCCACTCATGTCCAGCATTACATACTGGTGTACCCTGTACCAGAGAGAACAAAGGTGAAGCGTACTCAGGCCATCAGAACCAAAGCAAATTTAATGTTGTTGTCAAATTCACCAAGGCTCCTTAGACAGCACCTTCCAAACCCACGACCGGTCCCACCTAGAAGGACAAGGGCAGCAGATAGATGGGAACACCACCACCTCGAAGTTCCCCTCTAAGTCATTCAGCATCCTGACTTGGAAATATATCGCCGTTTCTTCACTGTCGCTGGGTCAAAATCCTGGAGCTCCCTCCCTAACAGCACTGTGGGTGTACCTACACCACATGGACGCAGCGGTTCGAGAAGGAGCTCATCACCACCTTCTCAAGGGCAACTAAGGATGGGCAATAAATGCTGGCCCAGCCAACGAAGCCTACATCCTGTGAATGAATAAAAAAATTGGAATCATTACGACATTACAGGTGTTGATGTCCACCCCAAAAGACATATAAACCAAACATAAACGAACAGAAAATCAACCTTGAACTGTCCTTCTCACGCTCATGGTGCCTTAAACGTACGTTTGCAAGTGCTACATTTTGGTGCCCCCCACTCGCTCGCATCGGCAATGGAGGCAGCCTGCTGACTCTGGTGTCTTGTTGGCCTTGATGACCTTGCCAGTTGTCCTTTGGCCAGTGGAGTCTGTGCTGGCCCCACCTGGGAGGGAGTGGCCAATGCCACCATTGTCACTGCAGCCTCATCAGATGTCACAGTCACTGGCAGAGGGGTGGAGGAGCTGCTGCCGCCATCCAGAGCACCCTGAGAGGAGCCTGCAAAGATGACAATCAGCTCGCGCACCAACGTGACGCCGCTCTGGACCTCCTTGCTCAACACGGATGGACAAGAACCTAGCTGGGATGCTGGGTACCTCATCCATCTCCCACACTGGCACTGACCACCTGAGGTCGTTGCCTGTGTGAGGGCTTGCAGGTCCGAGCGCAACCCCAGGAACCCGATTCTGTTCCTGGAGTTGCCTCTCCATGAGAGTCGCCGCTCTCTCAATGGAGGGGGCAGTGCGCTTGGCCATGAGGGTCAACACAGTTATCATGCTCTGTATGGACTCCTCCACAACAGAGGCCATGGCACACATACCCTCCTGGATCTCCGCCAGATCCACCCTGGGCATCCAGCATCTGTCACCTAATGGACGACTCCAGTGGCTCATCATCTGCCTTCAACTGAGCATCATCCTGGTCTGATTGCCAGCGCCCTGGGCACTCTCTGCCTCTGCCTGCACCTCAAGCGAGTGCAAAGTGCTCTCACCAATATGCACTGATATTCTAGCTGCCCATCTAATGTCTATTGAGGTGCTGGTATCTGCGCAGGTACCTGCTTCAGAGAGCGGGTGTGATGCAGGTGGCCCTCCAGCATCAGGGGTGGTCCTTCAGGGCCTGCAGAGCGAGTATGTGCTGGCAAACCGAAAAGAGTGAACAAGGACATGTCATTGGTTAAAGCCACCCTGCATGCCTGGCACCCTGGTGAGACAATGGAGATCTGCATCACGGTGCCATCATCTTCCAATGATCAAAGGGGACTCCACGTTCGAGGCTCACATCAATGAAGAGACTACACTACAATGGTTGCACAGCCCAAAACTCTCACCTCTGTGCACTGCACTCCTACCTTCGCCTGGCACCCCCACCACTCCACGCCCGGTTGCACGGGGAGCATGCCAGCTCTCCAGCTCGCGGACGTCTTGCTCGAACCTGCTGAGCAGCAGCAGCTTGGGCATGGCTACACCTGTATGTGCTCTCTCTGCTTAGTTATGGCTTGTTTTCTTCTGAAAGGACAGAGGAGCATTGATTAGTCCACTCTCTACCTGCGGCGCTATTGCAGCCTGGCCAACCCCACCTGAGGAGCACCTTGCAGGGCACATCTGAGTCATGGCCCTCAAGCCGCAAGGCACTCAGCCCAAGCAGCCAGGCCTCATCCCCTTGACCAGCTCTGGTGTCATTGACAGTTGACACACAGACTCTAGCACCCCTGAGCTCCACGAGGGGATGGCCACACCTTCACATTTCTGCACGCTGACCCATGCCAATGTGGTAGTCACCGTTCCTGAGCACAGCCGGTCATTGAACCGCTTCCAGCGCTGCACTCATGTGCACCGCACCATGTCATGGTTGCTCACCATTGCTGCCACCTCCTCCCATGCCCTCTTTGTGAGGTGCTGTAGCCTCCTCCTTCCATCTCTGGGGACAAGGGTGTCCCTCACGGCAGCCACCTCCTCCAGCATGACCGCGAGGCACTCATCCGAAAAGCTAGGGGCCAAGTGCCTATCTGACCTGCCCTCCCACCTGGTGTCTCCAACTGCACTTAACTCCATTAAGATGTTGTAGGACAGATATCCTGGGGCTACCTGGACTGTTTTTAAACCGGCCACTGGGTCGCCATTGGACCCAGCAGCCGACAAGCCCCTACCCCCCTCGACCCTTCCCGACCAGTGAAGAGCCACTTTTCACTTAATTGGCCCGCCAGCATGATATGGCGGCCAGGGGCTGATGGCGGGTGCTGGGCCATTTCCCGACCATGACTGCCTGCTAACCTCAAAATTCAGTCCCTGATGTGTATTCCCACTGACCACTCTTTCACCTCTCATTAAAGGCCACTACATATAACATCCAATTTTGTTTCAGGCTCATTTTCCAATGTCAAATAGTGCATGTTAAAAATATAATAAAATAATTATGAAATACATTTTTAAAATGTAAAAATTTTTATATATAACATGCATGAGCTCCTGGGCATCTGGCCCATTTCCTAGTACAGGCTGGTGCTATTTACATATGCAAGCAGAAAACTCACAGTACATCGATTCTAAAATGAGGTTTGCTATCTAAATGGCATGGAGTAACTTACTCTGATCCAAGGATCTATGCTCTGATAGCAGTTAAAAGTAGCTGTGGCAAACACTGTCTCCTGGAGAAATACAATGCTGCCTGAGGTAGTTTGATAAGGTAATCCTATTTGACATATGGACAGGGTCAGGGTAGAGGTGAATGTACTGCTGAGAGATCACATTCAGTTCAAATCAGCTTGATCCAAACTGAATACAATCTCCCAATGTAATCTGACTGCATTAACCTAGGGTAATCTCAAGGTAATCTTCTATTCTAAAGAGGCTAAAAGTGTACCTCTTGCTGCATAACAGCTAATCCCCCTGAAAAAAACATGTGCCATCACCTTGCTCATTTGGGAGTGTTTCTGCAGTCTGTAGAAAAGCTCATATTATGGATTTGAAGAGCTAAAGTTGTAGGAGTCTAATCCAGAACTGTGTGGTCTGCCGGCTCCTGCTCCTACCATTTATAAACGCCGAATAAAGTGTGTTGCAGCCAATGGCCTCCCAGTGGGGAACCGGCTGATTATAGCTGCAGAGGAAGCTTGCCCTTGCTCCCGCCCAATCTTTCAGTCAGTATCAGGGCCAGTTTCTCATTCCTGTTTTTAAATAGCACACCATAGTAAGCTCTTTTTTAATTCTTTCACAGGATGTGGACATCACTGGCTAGGCCAGCATTTATTGCCCATTCCTAATTGCCCTTGACAAGGTGGTGGTGCGCTGCCTTCTTAAACCGCTGCAGTCCGTGTGGTGTAGGTACACCCACAGTGATGTTAGGAAGGGAGTTCCAGGATTTTGACCCAATGACAGTGAAGGATTGGCGGCGATATATTTCCAAGTCAGGATGGTGTATGGTTTGGAGGGGAAATTGCAGGTGGTGTGCAAGGGACGCACCATGTGGGAAACCCATAAATTAAACCCTGTAGGGTTGAGTGCAGCTTTCAGGGACCCCCTTGTTCGAAAGCACTCAGTGCCTGATCAAGGGATCTGGCATCAGGAAGTGGGGGAATGACCGGCTGGAAGCCAGCCCCCCAGCTTTGCTGCTCACCCCCTTCAACCTCCTCCTTCACCGTGTCTGCAACCCCTTCCTGCCTCCACTCACCTGTGGCCTGGGTCCCTCGGTGATCCTGGGCTGCAGGTGGGTGCATTACCGGCAACAGCCACCATCATGTTGGTAGTGCTGCTGAGCAATGCAGAGAGGGTCGGCAGCTCTCGGGAATGGAATTCCCACACCCACCTGTCCCACCGGGTCCTTGATCCTGGGAAGGACCATTGCTGTCCAGTCAAGTGCCTGGTTGCCACTTAATGCACCGGGCCTTCCTAAAAGTAGGCAATGCAGGGCTCTTGCCGGCTCTTCAGTCTGTGGGCAAGGACCCCGTCACCTACATTAAAATCCACACACTGTCTTTCCAATAATTACATGCTCCTGTTTATGTGTGCTTGGCCACATGGAGACCCATGGCAAAAACGAGCGACCCTGAGTAGACATCATCTTCGAATTGAGGGATAGCTAATGATGACAGTCCTGTTCCCTGTTTATGCTGCCAAGATGCATCACGTCACAATTATCTGTATTCAATTGTATCAGTCAGTCCATTCCAGTCTATGGCTGGGATTTTCCATGCCAGCTAGCGTCAGGCATGTTTGGTGGCATGAGCAGAAAATATGGCACGATTAGTTTCACAACGCCCTGAAACCAGTTCACGATCGTCCACTCAGCCCGCCAATGGCAGGCTGCGTTTCCCGCCATCGGACATCAGGGACCTCATTGTAATACATCAGCGCATCATTATTAGGCCTGCCCACCGGAATCGATACCCCCCCAGCTGGATCATCTGCCAAAGTCAGTGGGAAAACACACCGACATGTTTCACAACAGCACATAAGCAACGTGCACCTGGCGGGCTGCACTTCACTCAGGACTTCAAGGTTTGTTTGCCTACATTGCTTCGGTCAGCACTCACAGTCACCAGCACCGGTCTTCACAGACAGCACCACATCACTTTTAATGGGGTTCATGGGCAGGTCTCTACCTACCAGGTCAGCCACATGTGGGTGGATTTTCAATGGTTGCAGGTCTAGGGCTTGCTTGGTGAAGGGGGAGGAAAGAGGCTGCAGAACAAGGTCTGTACTGGGGAAGGAGGGTGTGTGTGGGGGCACATGTTGATCTGTGCAAGTTGCCTCAAAATGGTGGGGGCTGAGGAAGCAAGCCCTAGAGGAGATGAGGCCAAATGGACATGTGAGAGAATGGGTGGTGATGTCCCTTGAGCTGACAGTGAGTGTGATGGGCTTGAGTGTGTGAGTTTAGAATGATGAGATGGTTGCCATACCCTGGCTGCACAGATGAGATCATTCATCCTCTATCTTGGATGGCCAACCCTCTTTTATTTTTTTGTGAGATGTGGGTGTCACTGGCTTTCATTGCCCACCCCTAATTACCCTTGTTCATGGAGCATTTTAAGAGTCAACCACATTTGCTGTGGGCCTGGAGTCACATGTAGGCCAGACCAAAGAGCATTAGTGAACGAGATGGGTTTTTGCAACAATCGGCAATGGTTTCATGGTCACCATCAGACTTTATTCCAGATTTTTATTGGATTCAAATTTCATCATCTGCCACAGTGGGATTTGAACCTGGGTCCCCAGAGAATTCCCCTGGGCCTCTGGAATACTACTATGCCACCACCTCCTCTTCTGGGCAGCATTGGCACTGATCACCACTGCCACCACCTCCAAAGCCTGGTTGGTCACACTGCTGCCCATCCTGTAGCCAGAGCAGGCGTAGGGGACATCACGGCAGGCCTCCATGGCCTCCAAATGGTATTCCAGTAACGTGTCACTAAACCTGAGGGTTCCAGTCTTTTTGCCTTTCGTGGACGTCTTCCCAGCAGTAGTCGTGGGATGGAAGCACTGAGATGTGTGCGCACAGCTGGACTTTAAATATGCCGCCGGTGTGATGAAGCGGCGAGGTGATGGCGTGGCGAGTGAATGAGACCCTGCCTGCCATTAAAACAGCATGTTTCCCGGGAATGCATAAGTAATGCTGTGGGTTTGGGATGATACGGGATGAAAATCCACCGTTGCGGCCGTTTTACCCGACGGTTACTGCACTTAGTGCAAATCTGGGACAATTCCGCCCTATACCTTCCTGAAGGCTTTAGACTCTTCTTCACTGTTTGCTATGGCCTACTTTTGCATCATAAACAAATGTCAAGGTTTTGTTCCCCATTACCCAAATGCTTTTGGTTTAATGTTTGTAAGGTTCCTTTAAAGTTTTTCCTTGATTTTACAGCTGACCTGACTTAGGGGCTGTGCTTGATTTCCCCTTATTTTGTTAATTTAGTTAATTGTTTTAACTCTGAAAGAGATTACCCAAATGCAAATCATTAATATGTTCCAAAGACAAAACTATATCTAGCACTGATTCCTGCCTTTTCTCACCCTCAGTTCTGAGCAACTCACATTTACCTTATCTCTATATCCTGTTGATCAACTAACTTTCTATGCATTCTGTTTTTTCTTAACTCATATGCCTGGACAAGCATTTTGTGAGACACTTTACTGATTGTCATCTACTTTGTTAACCGTGTGTGTGTGTGTGTTGTATTAGAGAAGGTAACCCATCATTTTGGTTTCTCAGTAAAATAATTATGGGCAGCAGATAGGTTCAAGAAGATGGCTCACCATCACCTTCTCAAGAGCAAACAGGGATGGGCATCAAATGCTTGCCTTCTCAGCAATGCTCACACCCTACGAGAGCACACCAGGGTCTGACTGTTCACATACCGCAGGGGGCAAGAACGGTGGTGGGGGACATGTGCCGGCCAGTGTGTCGGTTTCCTAGCACTATTCACAGAGTTGGCAAGTTTCATCGAGGGTATGGGAAGGATAAATCTAAGGTTCCCACTCTGATCCACAAACAACACAATTAATATTGTTAAAGGGCTCATTGAGCGCT
This sequence comes from Cetorhinus maximus, assembly GCF_964194155.1. Taxonomy (NCBI): domain Eukaryota; kingdom Metazoa; phylum Chordata; class Chondrichthyes; order Lamniformes; family Cetorhinidae; genus Cetorhinus; species Cetorhinus maximus. The sequence continues at coordinate 55,875,008 of NC_135880.1, forward strand.
CATTAAGGGCCATGCTCTGATTTTGACAGGCATGCATGGGCTGCACATGCTTTCTGGGGCAGACCAGGTGAATGGAAGTGGACTGGAGAACCAGTCATGGCTGGCCCAAGGAATTAGGTGGGCCCCTTGAGCAGAGGGTGACTTGGCCATTGGGAAACAGGTGCCCTTGGAACAAGGCAGCTTGTGGGGAGCGTGGGCAGTAGGCCCTCGGGCAATGTGGTGGGTCCTTACCCTCCTGATGTCATGGGGCCAAAAGAGGAGGTGGGGGGGTGGGGGGGTCAAGGCTGCCAAGCATGAGAGGCGATCACCTGAGCATAAGGAAGGCAGCAGCTGACAATGGGGGCATGACCCTCAGATTTTGGGCCCGGTCACAACAAGGAGCAACACATCCCACAGGAATGACTGAGCCCTGGGCATCAGGAGATTAGAGGAGAGGGTTGAAAGGCAGGAAAACAACAGAGACCATAACTTCAGCATTGGGCCTACCAGTGAGGAAGGAGCTGCCTTGAGATGCTGCAGGAGGCAGCCTCTCCTCCAACATCTTTCATACTGAAGGTAAAGCAATGAAACGACAATCACAGTAGTGGCTGACATGGTCTGTTTAAATCAGGTCTGCACTTCAATAGTCTCAATTCTGTTCCCACCCCTGAGGCCACTAACTGGCTGCCAAATGTGCTCCCTGGCCAATTAAAGGGGTGCCCTCATGAAAACTGGGTCAGAGACTGTTTCATCCCATCCAGCCTCCCCTCCAGGAGCAGGTGCTGGACAGGGAAACATCCATTTCCCAGGCCAGAAGGAAAATATAACCCCTTTTGCCTTTCTCTTTTCGCATGTTATATGGTTTGCCACAATACTGGCTGATCAGTCCTCCTTATCAGTGAAGATTTTTTTGGATTTGGAAGGTGCTTTTACAGCCAGGTGCCCTTCCTGCCGCTAACCCGCCCCCATTTATCTGGGCTGGGGACCGGTACTGATACATGCTGACTTGCCCGCACCAGTGGCTGGGTTAGAAGGAAAATCCAGCTCATGGCCTGAATTTTTCCCTCCTCAGGCATGCGCGATATCGGCGGGCCTGGGAGCAGCCAGGAAACGGGCCCCCGACCGCGATTTCGCACTGGGCTGGTGAATTCAGGAAGAGGGCTGGCGATGATGTCACAGCTGACGTGGGTGAGCACTTCGAGAGAGCTCTCTGAAGGCAGAGAGCTGCTTCGAGGAGCGGCAGACCTGCAAATAATGAAATGAAGCATTAAAAAGCTGCAAAAAACAACAAAAAAAATGCCCATGCATCACAATCAAGCACCTGAAAGCATATCTCATAAAAGATATTTTTAAAAATTTTATTTCCTAACGGAGATTTCATCCCGCCCTTGGATGAGGCTTCATGAAAAATGTAAAGGCCGAATCGCCTGTCCGCACTGTAAGGCTGGACGGGCCACGAGAACTCGCAGACAATTGCGCCGTTAATGGGCTTAATTGCTCTCTTAATTGTCGGTGGAAGCACTTCCAGCTTTTGTGTGCTCCCGCCAAGCGAAATATCGCCTGACGTCATCTCGCGCGATTTTACGCCCAATCGGGTCGGGCGCACGCCCGCCCACGGGATGTGAGCTTCTGCCCCCAGGCCTGAAATGAAACTCCTGTGTGTCAGAATTCCATGGGCTGGAAAATTGAGTTCTTTGTCTTTGTGCATGTTTTGCACTGAGTTCTTATTTCAGTGCTACAAAGGTGGGAGTAAAAGATGCCCTCCTACTGTGTGCTGAACCTCTTATTAGTGCACTAATTTTGGAGGATATTGGGGTCAAATCCTTGCAACAGCTGGAATTTGAATGTGTCTCCCATTGGCAGGAGGCCCTACAGAATTGTGCACCTATAAAGGTTGCAGCAAAGTATATACCTGTAGGTATGCAGCAACAGGAAATAGTCGGACCTTATGCTGAGGTTCGGCTTCAATCTTTCTTGCCATTTCATCGTTGATTTAGATCAGATGTTTATCTGCTCCGTTTGATTCCGTATCAACTTTACCACTGAACACAACCATTCAAAACAATTTCTCTGACATTGGTGGTCCTTTCTGTTATCTCGACATTAGCCGACTCCACCTATATTTGCACAGCTCATAATTTCAGAGTTTGCCACAACCAGAAAAGCAGGAGCTGCTTTAAGAAGCATCTGCAGGTTTCTGCTTCTGCCTAGCCTCCCAATGCATAATACAAAGCATGCGAGGAGCGCACAAGCTGTATTTAAATTCCACGACAGCCAAAAACCCGGGCAGATTCCATCTGTGTGCAGTCAGTGTGAAATGTATCAGGCAAAATTCACTCATGCCACAAGTCACCTTTACCAGAGTTTGTATCTAAATACAAGAACTTTAATTAGCACCATATTATTCAGATGTTTACAGGTCTGATTTAATCGGATAGTGTATAGGCCCAGGTCAAATATTGTGCCAATTTTCAGTCTTCTGCTCTTTTTTTATCCATGGAACAGCATATTTTAGACAGGTTCCCTGTAACAACACAAATGTACATCCTTTAGTGAAGGAGGCAGCTCTCCTGTTTCTTCTGTCACTACTGGTGACTTGGAACAGGCACTGATACAAGTGCTTTTTATCTGTACCACTGTCACACCCAGTCTCCTTGAAATTTGCCCCATGCTGTTGCAGCCTGCTGTTAGTCCATTAATGACAGCCTGTGGCAGCAGAGTGAGACAAAGCATGTTAGCATTATCCTTTTCTCACTTCTATAGGGCCACACAGTTGTTGGCCACTTCCAGTCCCTGATTGATGGCCATAACTATGCATGACAGCTGGGGAGACAGGAGGTTTATTTGGAACGAACGCAGTACGCTTCTCAATTGCACATACATGATAGCAGCACACGGTTAATAGGGAAGCTTTTAAACTTTGTTTACATATAGCAAGTGAAATGAATTAAAATCAGCCTGCCCTGCATTAATTATTAATGATTATTATTATGATTATTAATGCCTTGTTTATACTCACTAACAGATTAGTTGATTTGGGGGAAAAAAAGCTGTGGGAGGGAAGTGGGAGCTGGTCATTTTCTGATAGATTATTGCAGCCAACAAGAGTTGACCGATGAGCAGGTTCTCGAATTGTTCTTTCTTCATAAGAGAATATTTTTTGTCATTAATATATTAATAAATTGTGCTCTCAGGAGACATGAGTATGGTTATGTTCAAGGAGAAAATTAAAAAGTGATCTATGGTATTTGTTTGGGTAGTGGAACTGTTTGGATACTGCAAAGTGCCTTTCGTTAAAATTCTGTTTGTTCCCATTTTGCTAATCCGGAAAGTGTCAAATGGAGTCTATCTATATAAACACCTCAAAAGGTCAAAGGTGATAGAACAGTCAGTGCACTGTTGAGAAATATATTTCAAGAATTCAAATAGTTCTATCTGTATATAGTACTTGCGGGTAAATTGGGCTTTCTTCATTTCCAGTCTACCATTTCGTAAAATTATTGTGCAGACCGCAGCTTGATACATGAACTTTCCATTGTCAGTTCTGATTAAGTGATTTGTTAGCTATTCAAGCAGCATTAAAGCACCAATATTACAGGTGTGTCATGATTGGCTGATCTTGCTGGTTGCATCATGGAAATTGCAGTGCACAACATCACCTGTTTAACAATTGTACACACTCACTCCTGTGTTACCAGATCATAAATAACTTTTAAAGCAAAGTGTTAGGGGCTGCATTTCAGACAAGGGGTAAAATATAGCCTCTGAAGTAAATTAAAAATAACACATTGACACTTTCTTTTCTACTCAGAGGTGATTTTTTTTGTCACTTGGAAAAAATACCAAATAACACTCATTCATAACTGCTGTTAGTTTGCTATAAATATATATTGAAATAAGTGAAAATAATTTAGGACTATTGCCAGGGAAGAGGTTGAATTATGTTTTATGGGCAGGTGTATTACTGCTTAGAAGCTGAACTTTCTTTAAGACACTTGTATGGGGAGGAGTTCAAAAGGTTTCAGTGATAGAGAGTGACATATTTCAATAATGGCTGGAATGGCAGGAACCATACAATAAGGAACTATGCGCTGATTACAATGTAAGTATGATTTAGACCAAGTATGTAATAGTTGACTAATAAAATAAGTTTCCCTGGATTCTGGAGTTTATGTAACTCACCTATACCTATATGCGAGGTCATTTTGTCTTTGGGTGATAGTCCATGGAAATAATAGAGGAGAGATGTACAACAGACGATTGATCCAATTTTGTCCATTTCACAATATCGTCCAAAGTCAAAATGACTCCCCTGAAATTCAGTGACATGGATCAAGTTAGGAACTGATTTCTGAATGAATGCTACCAGTAATCTTCAATCACTAGCCTTGCATGCTGAGAAGCAGGTCTATGATTCCGCTACAGGGACAGTTGGTGGTTGAAGCTCTCTGCCAGTAATGGACAGTTAGATAATTGATCTAGAATACACTGTGTTAATACAATGATTTGTTTGTTTGCATAGAATTTCTTTGGCTATATTTTATAGCTTCTTTTCTTTAAAATAAAAGTGTTAACAATTTCACTAATAGTGCACATTTTTTTAACCTAAATTTTTACATTTTTACGAGTATTTATATTTACTTGGATTCCTCCATAGCACTACAGTAGGGAGCTGTGATCTGGACCACTGCTGGGAAATGCTTCTCCCTCTACACGCAATAACTGTCAGGTTATTCAGATGCATAGCCGTTCCCATCCACTTAAACCTGTAACTCAGACAAATGAATGGACAACATAGGGAAGAATAAATAAAGCAATAAAATCTGCTATTAGCTATTCCCTCCCTTTTGGTTCAGGCAAAATGTCTACAACTCACTCTGTTCAGCAAAAATGGAGGCCCATGAAGTGGTAAGGACACCAAGATTTTATTTAATATGTGTCACAGAAGACAGGCCAAAAAGGTAATGAATGCATTTCACAAATGGATATGCATAAATGCATTAAAGGGCTAAAATTACTTGTGTTACTAACAGGCACTCACACATGTCTAGAACCTTATTTCAGTACTTTAGCATTTCATTATAAGCCCTGTTCACCAGAATCATCCTCCACGCTGGATCAACTGGGCACATCGGTGTGATTGTATGCAGACATGTTTCACAACTGTACATAAGCAATGTGCACCTGGTGGGCTACACTTCACTCGGGACTTTGAGGTTTATTTACCTACCTTGCTTTGGGCAACACTCATGGCCATCAGCGCCAGGCTTCACAGGCAGCACTACATCATTTTTAGGGGAGCTCACGGGCAGGTCTCTACCTACCAGACCAGCTGTAAGACGGGAGCTTTTCAAAGGCTGCAGGGCTAGGGCTCGCTTGAGGAAGGGAAGAAGTGATCTCAGGCCAAGGAAGAGGCTGCAGGGCGAGAACTGTAGACAGGAAGGGGAGTGCACTGGATGGCTGATCTCTTGTGTGCAGCATTGGCACTGACCACCTCTGCCACCGCCTCCCAAGCCGAAGTGATGAGACTGATGTGCCTCCTGTGGCCTGAGCCAGGGTAGAG